>NC_056729.1:871468631-871553319 GCF_019279795.1 Protopterus annectens
AGAGATCACAGTCATTCTGGGGCCGATTGCTCCCTTGCTCACCAAGTCCCCAATAAGACTCCCCACTGGCACAGCTATAGGGTCCAGCTCTCAGCCTAGCTGGCAAGCTTACCTCCAGTGCTCTCTCTGTCCAACCAGTGCTTTGTGTCCCTGCCCTGGTAGCTGACACACACCCACACTCTGAGATAAGTATTTATACAACCACACAGACCCTCCTGGGAAAAGGTTGGCACAGGTTCTCCAGCTGTGCCCCTATTAGCAAGATCATATGGTAGTAATTCCTGCCACCACCCAGCTAATATTATCAGCTACTAAAAGGCCCTAAAAAGGGTGTTGAATTATTACTGTGTAATATTATTATCCAATTGATAATGTGACTATTCAGTCTAAGGCTTATTTTAGAGTGGCCTATTACAATGAACTCTATAAATATGCAATGTACTCTAGAGCCTACTTCTCTATACAAACCAGCCACAGGAAAAGGTTTTTTAAATATTTAATAATAAATTAAAACACAAGACAATACTACTACACCACAGACATATCTAAGAGTTCAGAGATCACACAGAAACTTAAATTAATACAGTAGGACAGGTCTGATGTCAAAGAAAAACACTTAATTTAACTTTCTAAACTTTACCTAATCTTAAGAGAAAACATAGTGCTATTATCTTACTTACATACATAAAGCATAAGCAGTATTGGGTTAGATGTCCAAGATCAAAATGCCTCTCAGTCTCTTACTCAACAATAGTGTTTAAACACTAACCAACAGCTCTCGAAGGTCCTCCCAAATTACATCATTTTTGACACACAGTCTGGAGTTCCCAGGCCACAAACTGCATTATTTAGCAAGCAAATACCTGCTCAGGAGACTATAACAATAAAAGGCATTTCACATATACATTCTAGCAGAAACCAGAGCAATAAAGCACCTTCCACATGTAAATTCTGGCCCTTAACTTTAACCTTAAAACAATGGGCCTGAAACCTTCATCCAGACTCACTGGAACTGACTTGTAAACATCAAAGAGAATCAAAAGATCTTTTCAGCTTCAAAAGACACATTTGAAATGCTTGTCTTGGTTTTCCTTACAACAGATGGCAATGCTGCAACAATCTTGAAGTTCACATTTTACAGTGTTTTTTTTTTCATTTAAAAACACAAGCCTGTATTTTACATTTATGTATACAATTGATAGAATTATGTATCAAATACTATTTGACTAGGCTGGCAGCCTTCGCCCATTTTCCTCCAATCTTCACAACCACAATAAAATATTTCTCCAAAGCCAACTTCATGCTTCTTAAAACAGAAGTGGTGAACTTCATGACACCCATGCAGATGGACAATACAGTTACAATTGCTGATTCTTACACAAATGCACTCTATAAGCACTTACACGAGTGCATGGATTGTGCTATCCCAAACAGAACCAAGACACTATCCTCCAAAAAAAGGAAGCCAATCTGGTGGTTCCCTGCCATAAACAAACTCTACAACAGAAGGAAGAAACTGTTGCAAAAGAGAATAAAATCCCATGAGTGGAGGAGCTGCCTTGTCAGCCTCAGTAAGAAGCTGAGATCCCTTACAAGATCCTCCAAAGCTAGCTATGAAAACAAAATCACCACTGATTCTAAGGGCAACCACAAAACATTCTATAGCTATGTCAAAAATCTCAATGGCAACACCCAGATCTGTTCTGAGTTACAGCACAACGGCATGGAAATTACAGAACCAACTGATACAGTCAACATTCTGGCAGATAGGTTCAGTGCTAACTTTACCCCCCTCTCACCCCCTAAAGGGCCTATATCTATACAGGAAGAATGCAGAATCCCTGTAATCACATCTATCCAGGTAAAAGCTGCACTCTCTAAAACCAAAAACACAGCATCCATGGGACTGGACAACATCCCACGCTGCGTTTTACATGAACATCAGAACGAACTGGCTCCCCACCTAAGCACCATGTTCAATCATAGTCTCACATCAGGCTTTGTGCCCACTGTATGGTGCACAGCAACAGTTATCCCACTTCACAAAGGGGGAGCCAACACTGAATCTGTGAACTATCGCCCAATTAGCCGGATAAGCCTGGTCTGCAAGGCCATGGAACTCATAAACAAAGTCATTGGTAACCTCCAAACTCTGGACCCCACCCAGTTCGGGTTTGTGAAAGGCAGATCATGCCTTCTGAAGCTGATAAACTTCTTTGAGGCAGTCAAGAAAGCCATAGATGAGGGTAAGGTGGTTCACACAGCCTATCTTGACCTTGCCAAGGTATTCAACACCATCTCCCATTCTGGAATTATAGCTAAACTCACTAAACTAGGTATAAATCCCTATGTCACAAGATGGGTTGCCAACTGGCTCACTGACAGAATCCACACTGTAATAGTTGCAGACTAACTTCAAACCAGTAACAGGTGGAGTACCACAGGGTTCAGTCCTGGGCCTCACCTGTTTGTTATCTACTTCTCTGAAGTACAGGCTAAGACAAAAGCCCTCTGGCTAACAAAGTTCACATATGACTGCAAACTAGGAGCCATAGTCGAGTCCCCAAATGATGTGGACATCCTACAGAAGGGCCTCACTGAGACAGATGCCTGGTGTCAGATGCACAGCCTCAAGCTCAATGCCAAAAAGTGCAATGTCACCCCCCTTGGTAAAAACTCTGTACCCATGAACTACCACATAAACGGCAGTCTACTTAATGTCGAATGTGTGATAAGAGACCTTGGGACCCAGGTTGACAGTAGTCTCTCCTTTGATAATCACATTGTCACATTAATCAGGAAATCCTTCTATGTGGTACACCTCATCACAAAAGGGCTCTCCATCCAGGATAAAAGAGGTAATATTTCCCTTCTACTCGGCACTCATTAGACCCATTATAGTGTACAATGCCCCTTTTAGAATGTACCTCACAAGATATCTGCTGCAGCTGGAAAGGGCACAGAAGTACCTCACAAACAGGATTACTGGTCTCAAACAGATGCCCTACACTGACAGTCTCAAAAAACTCCAGCTTTACTCTGTAGCATATCTCCTACTCCGATGAGATCTCTGCCGAACATATAAAGCTATGTTATACCCAGAGCTATTGGTCATGCTACACTTTAAGAAATCCCAATCCCTCCAAGCTACATGCTGTAGGGACCTAAACCTTGCCACCACAATAAACAGGACATGCTGGAGGGATAGATTCCTGTCCCAGAGACTTCCTATACTATGGAACAAGCTACCTATCCTATGTCAAGCAAAGCTATTCATTACCACTCTTCAAGAAAAATCTTGATGAGTGGAGGGGAAATAGGAAATACACCCTGAGGATTACTTCTGTGGCTCTGCTTGACAGGGGCACAGGAAATTAACTTTCTTGGGTGGCATAAGCTAGGGAACCCTGTTGGTTAGGCTTACTTAGGCCCTTGGGACGATAGCCTAATACCTACCTATGAATGTTTCTGTGGTCAGCACTGCAGTTGGGGATGGGGACAAATGGCATACCCACTGAAAGGTTTTGTGGTTTAGTCTATCATACGAGACTACGTCTACATGCCATGAATAGCTTATTTTTTGCTCATCATCGATTGAAGGCTTAGGTCTCATTGACTAACTAACCCTGCTTATTAACAGGATCTCCCACCCCTTTGCAGCTTCCTCGTCCAGGAAATACAAGACCTCAAGTCTCACCTTCAGGGAAACTATTAGTTTCAGTAATCTTCCTGGTGTACTAGGCACGTTTATGTGTAGTGAAACACTTTAGTGCTTTTTTGACTAGTGGCACGCTCAATAACTCAAACAAATATTGCTGGACTCCCCTCCCCTTTCCCCTGAACTTTCTTCCTCCATTCTTCTTCTTCTCTTTTTTTTGGCAACTGTTAATACCAAGAGCTGTAAAACTCTACAGAAGTAATAAGCAGCAAGCGTTAGGTTGCTGTTACCTGCACAAGTTTCTTACCTCAAGGAACCACCTACTCTTAACTGCTCCACTGTCTTGCAGCACACATTGCTTACTGATTGTTTCTACTGTGGTCTGACAAGCTGCCTCAAAGTTTCTGCCTGCTCCGTTTGCCCTCACTTCACTTAGGCTCACTCTGCTTCCCTACCCTGCTCCCCATTCCAACCCAAGCCCACATTAATTACATTTGTAACTAACCATCTTAACCGCACCCCCTGATCCCCAACTTCCTGTACTCCCTAACCAATCACAACCTGCCCCTCTTAAAATAACCCCGCCCACTTTTCAACTCACTATACTTAACTCCTCCCGCCCTTGCTCACTGCTTTCATCCTCCCTCCATATGTTCTTCCCTCTCATCTTATCCTTCCTTCTTCTCTAAGAACCTCACTTCCTACCACATTCAGCTAAACCTACTCTCCTCTTCTACCACCTCCTTTCATAACACAATTGACACCAGCAGCCACTGCACCTCTCCCTTTTCTCCCTCACTCTTCTAATGTACCAGATTCAATCTCCCCAGAATAAAACTGTCTCCAAAATTCCCTTCATCCCACAGAATTAACAGAAATTTCACTCACCCTACACCTATACATCACTTCTCTTCCTCACACTAAACATCCTTCAACTCTCAGGTGACATTCACCCAAACCCTGACCCACACTCCTATACCTCACAATCACTTCAGCAGGTACCTAAACCTAGTTTCAAACATCTCTCTTTCTATTCAATCAACATCCATAGAATTCTTAACAAGATAACAGAATTCCACACCTGGATAGCCCAGTACTCCCCCAGTATAGTTAGTCTCTCTGAAACATGGCTCAAACCACATTATGTGGACAAAGAATCCCCCCCACCCAGTTACAACATTCTACACCTGGGCAGAACACACAAAAAAAAAGGTGGAGGCATTGCCATTATGTACTCTTGCCTCATATGCATATCTTCCCCAATTAACCCTCCCACCTCCTTTCACCCAGCTGAACTCATTATTGCCAACTTCAAACACAACAATCATAAAAGTGTAACCATAGTCGCCATCTATATACCCCCTGGAGAAAACATACCCCCTCTTAGAACAAATCCTACAGTGGATGTCTGACAATATACATAATGAAGCAATAATACTAGGTGATGTTAACACCAATTTGCTCACCCTCATCTCTAACTCTCCCACCACAAGCATAAACCTGTACGGATACACCCAACTTATCTCTTCACCCAATTTTCTTAATAAACCCACAAATACCTGATCTATTTTTGATTGGATGCTTGTCTGAAAGTCTGACCTCTATCACTAACCTGAATCCCTACAGTGACCACTCCCCTGCACATGTCCAAAGACTCTTCCCCCCACCTCCCTAGACCTCATAAACTTAAAGAGTGCCAAATGCTAACCAACGTCAACCCAGATACATTCAGTAATTCTCTCTCTGCTAATGACTGGTGTTTCCTCTCTTTCCTACTTCTAGATGAAGATGTCCTTTAATTCAGCTCCATCTTCCTAAACATTCTGAACTCCCTTGCCCTCCCAGAACTGTCAGAGTCAAATCATGGTGTTCCCCTTGGCTCTCCAACTCTACTTGGTCTCTTAACCATAACAGAGATTAGGCCTGGAAACTCTGGACTAAGAGCAAATCTCCTACACACTACCAACAATATAGGGAGCTCCAAAATTTAACAAAAAAACACAAACTCTGACAAAAACAACTACGACCACTCACCCAAGACACTGAACTCAGGAACCCTAAAACATTTTGGAATACTGTCAAAAAAATTCTCCACCCAAGAAATCCTTCAACTCCCAACCCCCGCCTCAATAACACACCCCTTGAAACTGCTTCAATTTTCAATTCATACTTCTTAGATACCATCAGCAAACTTATACAAACTGTCCACCCAACCAGCCCCACACCCCCTACAACCCCAGACTGCAAAACAGTCCTTTCTCACTAAAACCCATTCCAACCAGCTACATCAAAAAACTTCTTATCAGACTTAAACCAGGTTCCCCTTCAGCTGAATACCTGCTGCTGACTCTATAGCATACGCTGTCTCCATCCTCATAAACAGCTCAATTAATGAATCCACTGTTACTGCCCTCTGGAAAAAGTTCCACACTATCCCAATCCACAAAGCTGGAAATTCTGTTGAGCTCTCTAATTATCGACCTATTGCCATACTCTCTACTCTCTCCCCTCTCCAAAATTATTGAGCATTGTGTTTATAAACAAATCTCAGCTTATCTTACTCATGAAAACTTAATTACCCCTACTCAACATGGCTTCTGCCCCCCCCCCACAGTACCACTATTGCACTTATTTCCTTTACTAACTCCATCTCCCTAGCTAGAGACAATGCTAAACTAGTGTCCTGCATCTTTTTAGATTTCTCCAAAGCCTTTGACACAGTCTCAAACCCCATCCTCCTCTCAAAACTCTCTCAACTCAACCTCTCCTCAGCTACCAGCTCCTGGTTCAAAAGCTATCTCACAGACAGACTGCAATCTGTAAAGTGGATCTGCTCTTTCTCCTTTTCTCCCCATCAAAATGGGTGTTCCTCAAGGCTCTATTTTAGGCTTCCTCCTTAAAATTTTTACTTACCAACTTCACACATTCTAGCCTCAGTCTTCCCTCATACAGTACACAAATGACTCCACCATAGTTTCTATTGCTGACAGTCCCACTGACGTACTAACCCTTACACAAACATCTTTCAACCTCACTGAATCATGGCTTACTAACAACCAACTCGTATTAAACCCTAAAAAGACAAAACTTCTCTTCCCCCCAAAATTCCTTTACCATCTTAAATACTCATTCACCATCTCTTCCCTCAACAACACTATGATCATAGCTGAATCACACACTAAACTGCTTGGAGTAATAGTGGACGATCACTTAAATGTGACCTTCATGTACTTAACTGCATCAAGAAAACCCACTAAAAGTTGATTTACTCTATAGAAACAAAAGGATCCTCACACCCAACTCCAAGATCTCACTAGCCCAGACTTACCTTCTCCCCAACCTCTTTTACAGCTCTCAAATTTTAAGAAACATACAGTCTTCACTACTTTCCAAACTTGAAACCACCTACAACAAAGTTGCTAGATTTGCAACAAATCTACCCTTAAGATCACACCACTGTCACACTCTCCAGACACTTAGCTGGCTACAGCTTCCTAATCAACTCTTATTTACCCAACTTCTCATTATTCATACTGTTTTGAATAAACCCTCCTTTTGCCCTAGCATTTCCTCACTTGTCTCCCTCTATAAGTCCCCTCGATCCCTCAGATGCTCTGACCAATGTCTCTTACAAATTCACAAACCTAAAAAATCTATTGGACAGAGTCTCTTCTGCTCTTGCGTGGAACAAGCTTCTTATAAACCTCAAAAACATTTCATACATCCACGAATTCAAGAAAACTCTCAAAAGGTACCTTAATAGCACATGGATTGCCTCTGTAATCATCCCACATGAACTCACCCCTTTATCACTATCCTCTCAATTCACCCATCTCCCACTACCATAACTCACTTAACTACTCTGTATTGCACAATTACCCTCTGAGGATAACCCAATGTGTTATGTAAATTCATTCAAATGTTTATTGTATATTTCTTTGTTATGTTTTTTTCTTCAGTGTTATACTTCCTTTAACAATATTGTACTGCGGAGGTTTATCTACATTTTCCTAACTATTTTACTGTAAACATTTCACTCTATTCATCTTCAGTTTTGTAAATGTTCCTGCTTACTTGCACTGTGGAGCTTTTCTCTCTGGGCTTCCACTGAAAAAGGGCTTTTGCTCAGATGGACTATCCCAGTTAACAAATGTCAAATAAATAAATTTTAGCAGCTGTTACAAATGAAACATTGTTCCATTATAACTTAAATCTTCAAGTGTGATTCACTCATGTAATGTAGTGCAATTCTAAGTGTAGATTATGCATATATTTATACTGCTGCATAAATCTAAGTTTAACCTGAAATTTGTGACAGTTTCTCAGACCTTCACTTTAAATATATTGAGTATTTAGCTTGATTAGCATATGCTTCTTATTACTGGACATAACTTTAGAATACTGTATAGGAAGAATGGGAGCTCCATAAATAATGTTTAGCTGTTTTTATTATCAATACACAATGTAATCCCAGAATGAGTGCAACCATTGAAACAGAAGCATTCTCAACAGAAAAAAAAAGATTCTCCTTCAATCACCTGTGTGGGAGGGTTGTGCCTTACACTCCTTTTAAATAACATGTCTGTGAGATTGCTGTATCTTGGAGAAAGAGAAACCTCCAAGATACTACAACCTTGATCCTTAGACACAAAAGCCAGGAATTGTACACTAGTGATCAAACACACCAGAGGGAAGAACACTAGTGCTTTGCACTTAAGCCTGGAATCCATGTTTGGGTAAGGTACCTCTCAGATGGCAGGAGTAGGGTCTTACTTACTTGAGGTAACATGGCTTATGTAGAGACCAAACACTATTAACAAAATATTAGGTATAAACAAGTGGTTTTATTATAGTCAATGAAGAGTAAACATACAAAAATTAATCATGTGGAGCACATTAAATTGTGATTTTATAGGGAAACACAAAAACAGAGAAGTTACTTCCAGCACCGGTGGCCAGTTTAATGCCTCTTAACATTGTAAAAATGCTGCAGCCACTTTCATCGTCCCAGCAGGGTTCCCTCTGTAAACTAATCTGATCATTCTCATGCAAGTAAGTTGCCAGGCACTCAGCTTCAGATGAGTTTCGCTGATGAAAAAAAAGAGCACATGGCAACTTAAACTACGACTTCCACACTCAGCACAATACAGTTATTTCAACAAGCAAATATTTTAGATATTTTAAACCTGCTGTCCCATTTAAACATGTCAGTACTGTGAGCTAACATGCTATGTATGTCCCCACATTACTGTGCACTGTATCGTATGCCGCACAGCAGAGTATATCTTATGTTTTACTTTAGAAAACATGCTACTTATGCCCCTACATCACTGTGCAATTTATCACAGTGCTGTGAGATAACACATAACGTATGCCCCACAGCAGAGTGTACCTTATGTCTGTACTGTTACAAAACATGCTACTTGTGTTGCTACAGGAGTTTGTACATTATGTCAGTACTGTGAGAAAACATGCTGTTTATGTACATACATTAATGTGCACCTTATATTAGTACTGTGAGGTGATGTTACTTATACCCTTACAGCAGTGTGTGCCTGTACATTATGTCAGTACTGTGAGATAACGTCCTACTTATGTCCCTACACCAGTGTGTACCTTATGTCAGTACTGAGATAAAATGCTACTTATATCCCTACAGCAGTGTGCATCGTATGTCAATACTGTGAGATATCCTACTACTTATGTCCCTACAGCGGTGTGTACCTTATGTCAGTACTGAGATAAAATGTTACTTATATCCCTACAGCAGTGTGCATCGTATGTCAATACTGTGAGATATCTTACTACTTATGTCCCTACAGCAGTGTGTACCTCTTATCAATACTATGAGAAAACATGCTACTTATCTCCATACAGCCATGTGTACCGCATAACAGCACTATGAGATAACATGCTACTTATGTCCCTACAGCAGTTGGTACGTTATGTCAGTACTGTGTGGTAACATCCTACCTATGTCTCTACAGCAGTGTGCAACTCAGGTCAGTACAGTGAGATAACATGGTACTTATGTCCCAACAGATTTATGTACCTCATGCAACTACTGTGACATAACATCTTACTTATGTCCCTACAGCAGTGTGTACATTATTGTCAATACTGTTTTAAGGTTCATAGGTTTATAGATTTGTACTAGGCTAACTGCCCTTCTGGGCCATTTTAAGCCTAGCCAGTTACCCCATGTGAGAATCAAACCCAGCACCTTGTGTCTGTAAAGTAAATACCTTAACCATTATGACAACCAAAGGAAAGCTTGCCCACCCTGCACTCGAACCAGGGACCTTCTGCACTCTAGACCTACATATACATATGGTGCCACAGGACTTTTCACTGTAAGGTAACATGCTACTTGTATCCCTACATGTAGATGCCCACCTCTGCACAAAGGTGAGCCATCTACAGACCCCACAAACTACAGACCCATATGTCTTGCGAATCTTAAATGTAAAGCTATGGAAAGAGTCAGCATAGAAATGATCAATTGTGATATAGTAAACATCCAGACACTGGACACAACCCAGTTTGTTTTTGTCAAGGGTAGGTCATGCCTACTCAACCTCGTGAACTTCTTTGAGGATGTCACCAAATCAATGGATGAGGGCAAAATGGTTCACACTACCTACCTCGACCTAGCCAAGGCATCTGAAACAATATCCCACTCTGGCACTGTTGACAAAATCAAGATATTAGGTACAAACCTATATATCACCCAATAGATAGCCAAATGGCTCACAGACAGGACCCAGAAAGTTAGAATTGGGAAGTCCACCTCAAAGAGGCCAGTCACAAGTGAAGTCCCTCAGGGATCGGTCCTTGGACTGCTCCTTTTTGGCATTTGCTTCTCTGATGTCAAGGCCAATGTCAATGGTCTCTGGATGACTAAATTTGCAGATGATTGCAAATTAGGAGCCGTCATTGAATCCCACACTGACAGAAATATTCTCCATAAAGGGATTACACAGACAAACAACTGGTGTTAGAGGCATGGACTAAAATTAAATACCAAGAAATCCACAATAGTATCCTTTGGTTATCCACCCTGGTAACTATCATACTGACAACACAACCCTTAGTGTTGACCCAGTGGTCAGGGACTTAAGGACACACAGACAGTAATCTAGCCTTTGACCATCACATGTCTACAGTAGTAAGGAAATCATTCTATGTTGAGCAAATTATAAACAAAGGTATGGCACTGATGTCAAAGGAAGTCATTGTTCCACTGTATTTGGCATTCATCAGACTTATCATTGAGTACAATGCCCCCTTTTGGTATCTACCTAACCAGGCATATCCAACAATTGTAATGTCCACAGAGGTTCTTCACTAAAAGAATACATGGGGAAAATAAAATGTCCTATGCAGACCACCTCAAGGCCCTATCCCTGTATTCTGTCTCTACAGGCTTTTGATGGGAGATCTCTGCCTGGCATACAGGGCATTGTAAGAACCCACTCTGATGGATGTCCTGCATATCCACAAAACATACAGCACCAGATTTACCCATTCTAAAGACTTAAACCTTGCCTGTGATATCAATAGGACATACTGGAGAGACAGGTATGTATCCCAGAGACTACCCAGTCTATGGAACAGGCTTCTCATCCATGTGAAGCAGAGTTCTTCCCTAACCCAATTCAAGTGCAACTTGGATAAATGGATGGGGAACAGGAAATCCATCCCTGGTTTGTGTCTCTAATGGACATGTAAATGGTTACTCTCCCAAGCCCCTGTTTACACTTATCAAGGGTCCCTGAACTTGTCAGAGATTTGGGATGCATGGCTAGGCTCAAAAATGCCCTTGCGGTCATTAGCCTATTAAACACCTATGTACCCATGAACAGAGCTGCAAGAATAAATGTGAAATAAGGAAACATAGTGACAGCTTATGATATAAAAACTAAGCAAATGTTTACAACAAAGGAAACAGTGCAGCTCGATAAACCATCAGATAAAGCTCTTTTTTTCATCTCTTTACAGTAGTTAGCTAATATTCTCATCACATTTCTCTTAAGTGCGTTTTTCTTTTTTTTTAAGCTGAGTAAAAACCATGGGCAGATCACGTGTTTGTCACCCTCTGCCCTTAATTACAAGGTGGAGGTCTAATTCAGTACTGTACCACTCGGTAAAATAAATCACACCACTAACAAAATTATGTACTACCTTGAGTGAAGCAGTCCTATTCTTCTGAATTATAATTATTTGCTGGAACAGTATGACCCTTTCAAATTCCTCAGTGACCCTGAACTCCATAATTATGATTTATAATTACTAAAACAGAGCCTGCTGCTAGCTGTTATCTTATCTGGCAGCATATTTCACATGTCTAATGGCATTAGCTGTTATACTTCTTCACAATGTAGCCTTTGGTCTGATTAGAGTCTGAATAAGTTACATAGTCTGAAGAGAGTTATCTATGTTGGGACAAACAAATGTAAACAGATAGGACAGGCCAGGTAAGACCGCTGAAGAAAAGTGTTCTAAATTTTCACCTGCGAAATGCAGTTACAGTGCGGGAATATCCAGAGTAGACAAAAAAAAAAAAAAGATTTTGCTCTCCAAACAAAAGGTTTGAATAGTTAGTTCTGTATGTCAGAGAATGCTTTTCAGGCTGAAGATATGTCAATGGATAGATAACCTGTGAAAAAGAACCAGTTTCTGTAGCGTTATGAAAACAGCATTTCAAATAAACTGAAGAGGTAGCTTTAATGTCACATTCATTTCTTCCTAAAATCTGACAAGACTTTGTAAGATTAACTCTTTGTCAAATATTAAGTCAAAAGCACTAAGTGTGACATTAAAGAAACCTCTTCAGTCTATCGTGTTGTTTTTACAGTCAGCAGTACTTTCCATTTTATAGTCACAACTACCTGTTTTATGGTGTATGTCATTTACTGCAGAAAACTAAAAATAGAAATGTAATCGTGTTATTAATTTGAGAGGCTTGTACAAGTCTGTTTGATATGGATTTTTTAGTATGAGTATTTGAGAATAAAATGTTCTTGTGACCAAGTATTTAAAGTATAAATTTATTGATAACCAAAGTCATGCACATAATGTAGCTACATACAGGGCAGACAGTTTGGGGGTGTAGGTTTCAATTTCTTATATCAAGAGAAATAAAACCAGTAGTTATAGGGACATGTTTTAAATACTGGTACTATTCTGTCAGCGTGATTCAGTAGGAATGTACACATTACTGCACATCCAACTATGCAGTCTCACTTTACTTGTAACAAATTGTGTAAGTGACACGCCAATATCAAGGACACTTGACATGTATGACCAGAATACCTGAAACAAGCTCTTACCACCAAAAGGTTAATAAGGAGGCAATACCCTGGATGTAAATTTGCATCTTTGAAAGTGTACGTTAAATCTTAAAGTATATGATATAGACAAGAAAATATATACTTTATCTTTATATACTATGAAGACTCTGATTATAAAGAGAGATAATGGATTGACACTTCTTTACATATAAATACATTGCATATAGGAAAAAGAAACTGATCGTATGTTTGCTAGTGAACATAATAATGGGATGTTCAGAACTGTCAGCTCAGCGTACAATATATCTGTGCCCTATCTACCACACAGACTGTGTCTGTAGAACACATCTGCACCTGTTACATACACCGATAATTTGGAAACAGTACAAAAGGTAGAATCTGAATTATTTTGGGAATGAAACACTATTACAAAAAGTTAAATTATTAAAATCTGTACTCTCTTAATTTCACAGAGTTGCATGCAAATGTCAGGCATTCCCCTGTGCCTAGCCATCTCTGCAGTGTGAAAGATATTGTGATACAATGGAAGTTAACTACCGTCTTTTAATGGGGACCTCCTCTTTGGCTTCTGTCCAGGGCATACATGTAATACTGCTAGGAGAGAAAACTAGCCATATTCTCTCAAGAGTATATAAAAGGTAAACCCTGAAGTGCTCTCCTACATGCATAGCAAATTAATGATCTACTATTTTATCCTTCAGCATAAACTTAAAGCCATGAATTTCACCAAAGATGAAATGTTTAGGTTTGCAAACTAATTAGATGTATAGGCTCCAAGCCAAGTGGCTATCAGCAACATCTCCGATGTATGCAATCTCCAGAGCGCAATAGGGCTACATCTTAAACCCATTCTAACTTTCTTTATACGTTGGATTAAACACAGCCAAGCTGTCATTACACAAAAACTGGATGATAAACACTTAGTTTCTGCTAAAAACAGTCAGGTGTTATAGGTACAGTTCTATAAAGGCAGCATCTGAAAACCTGGAGAAACTATAATCATGCACTCACTGCCACCAACACAAAAACTAAAATTGTTATCATGGAGGAAAAGAAAAAGAACTAGAATCGAACTGGGTAGAGTCAGTAAAAATACTTAGTGTAACTATACATCATTTCAAGGTGCTACCCTCTACCAGAAACATTTGGGGTGCAGTGCGCCTCCTACACAGGTTCTCTCACAGATTAAAAACGAATTGTGTTAACCTTCCTTAAATATTTATGTATGTCTTGGTCTACTTCAGTTCTGCATTAATTGCTTTTGTGCTTCTCCGCCTTTGCCTGACAGTTGCAATTACTGAGCTATACTGAAATTACCAACCCCTCTCTTTCTCTAGATATATATATATATATATATATATATATATATATATATATATATATATATATATATATATATATATATATATATATATATATATAAATGGTTTACTATCACAATTCTGATAATCTCATGTGTGAGTAATGACTTAGATCAAATGGACAGAAATCACAACATCGTTTCCTCACCCCAACAAACACAGTAATGCTGATAATTTAAATTCGACATTACTCAACTTACCTTGATGTCTGAAGATATCCTACAAACGTTTTGAAGGGGGCAAGCCCCCTGAACCCCCACACTCCCAGTTAATTATATATTCCAACCCTGAGATCACATTACAGTTAGGAAAGGGGTAATTTTCTCAATCCCCACTATAGGGCAATCTCTGATCCAATTGTAAACAGTGATGCCTCAAAACCACAAATGCAATATATATAACATACACACACACACATATATATATATATATATATATATATATATACATATAAAACATTTTGGAGAAGACGTAAATTCAGTTTGGGATTTTAAACTTTTGCACCTGTACCCTCAACTATCTGAGTGACAGTAAACTAATTCTCAAACATTTGATAGCAAACCTATATACATATTTGCTTGTCTTCTTCCTCTTAATTGCTTTATTTTACCTGCCTACTGATATTTTGCATATTGCTTTACTCATTCCTCTTCTTTCATAAAACCTCCAACTTTAGTCTATGTCATGCTTAACCACGTTGTCCATAATCCGTCATTCCACATATTTTCTGAGCTTTTCAAGATCTTTGCCATTATATTTCTTAACTCATCAACTGAAGTCCTTATACAAGGCTGTTTAATGACTTACTCCTACTCACACATTTAAAGTCATGTTCTTACTTCATTTTGCAAGTAGATCTACAACGTTTACTGCCATTTTTCACATTAGACTTTTATCATAGGTAATGGTATCAAGCTGATCCCAAACTTAGAAGTGCTCTGACAGGTTAATAAAAAGTCTTGTGAAAGACTTAAAAATAATTGGCTCAGTATTTGTTTTGGTTACCATGTAGAGCAGGATATTTCATAGTTCAAATTATAAGTGCAACAAGGGGTATTCTGTTCCCTTGTTTCCTCTTCAATTCTTGATATATTCTCTCTGGCTCTATTTGGTGTGTTCTCTACCTGCTGTTGCTTCTTGAATTTGATATGGCTTACCTGGATGGCAGCAAAGTGATAATTATTTTCATCACTGATTCTAACCAAAGTTATGTAACTACCAATATACTATATCACAATGCATTATATTTAATTTGATTCAGTGTACCTAATCTGTTAGCAATGTATAGTGAATATAAGAGGTAATTTAGGCAGGTACACAAATTATTCATAAAGCAGTACACAACAGAATACAGAAGATTTATTATGGCAAACTCAAATATAATACCAGAGGAAAAGGAGCAACACTAAGTTAACAATGTCATCATTTAATTCATCAGAGAGATTAGTGTGGTGTTCTGAGAAGGATTATAAAATATGGAACTTTGTTCTGGCTGCAATTACAGACTCAGCTAATATAGGTGGGTAATAAACAGCTACATTTACATTTCACATTTAGAAATAATGCTAGGCAAATAATCACAGGGACTATATGAGGACTAGCCATACATATCTTTAAGTAGACATACTTAACATCTGTTGCCACCATTTATGAATACGTAATAGTGCTCACCTTCCAAATAAAGTAAAGCCATTCATAACAGCCCTGGTGCAAATGTTTGTCTACTTGTCTCAACGTCAAGGCAAGTCTTAAATGCACAATTAATACTTTGCTTGATCTGTAGTGGAAAGATATTCAATAGGCTGATATTATCTTGAGTTAAGAACCTATTATTCCAGCAAGCCTTGTTTATCTGTTGGTGTAAATATAGGGCCTAGTATTGGTGTTCACAGCTCCACTAGTTTTGAGAAGAAATTGAGGGTCAAATAAGACTGGGTCTTACACTGCTCACAAAATGAGACACAGATCATGTCATCAGAGCAGCTATTGGGCTGCTGAGCTAAGAAAAGTTGTGGTAATTTATCAAGGTAGATAAAGGAGCTAAGGAGAGTTGTGGTAATCTATCAGGGTAGATAAAGGATTTATGTCATTTAACATTTCTCTCTAAAAATCTGAGTCCATTCCAGGTGAGGGACATGCTTGGTTTGTACATATCAAAGGCAGCACTGCATTCGATAGGTCCAATTAGGAAAGACTGCAGTGGTAAGATGACTTCTTTGGATCCTGAAGATATTCACTTGTAAATTAATTGCTCAAGAAAGAAGGATTTCCTTACTATGGTGAAAACAAGATGATCCAATGATAGCACACTTTCCACACAAGTACTCAGGTCCCTTATGATCATAACCAAAGAGAAGTGACTTTTCTGATATACAAGGTAGAACCAGCTTTTTTTTTGCATTTAGCTTGAGACCATTTTCAATACACCAGATATCTGTATATTCCACCTTTTTGGAGCAGTTTAGTATCAGATGATGAGTGGATTACAGTGCTCAGCTTGCAGTCATCAGCAAACTTGGTTAATCACAAGTCTGGGATATTGGCTCACATTTGTGCAAAATGAATGACAAAAAAGAGAGGGCATACCACTGACCCTTAGTACCTCACTAGTTACAATTTTGTGTTCTGACAAAGTGAAAGTGATTTTCACTAACTGAATTTTTTTTTCTAGATTGTCTACCAGATTGCCAGCAGGCTATGTTGGGGTTTACTGTAAGTTTGCCTAACTTTTCAATAATATCAGCATGGGATAGTGTCAAAAGCCTTGGCTAGGTCACAAAAAGCAGCATGGACAGAGAGACCACTGTCGACAGTCTCTATAACCTTTTTCAAAGACATTTGGTAGGTTCAGGAGACAGGATCTGCCATTTGCAAAAGCAAACAGGGCAAGGTCTAGATCAGTTATGTTGCTAATGTCTGCATAAATGAGTTCCACTACAATATATTCTATGACTTTGCATACAAGGCTGGTGAGGCTGATGGGCCTGTAATAAATTGAGTATGGAGATGGGTCACCATTATCTACTGGAATCACAATAACTGTTCTCCAGGCATCATACATTTCAAGGACAGTCCCTTTGGATATTAAGCCATTTTCCACAGTAGACTGATGGTCTTTGTCCCTTTACACAAAACACACATTTAGATCCTTTACCTTAGAATGATGACTGGTAATGAGGTAATTGCTGACCCTGGTCACTTCAAATATTTGTAAATGTGAATACATACAAACATATATTTGCAGTAGTAGAAGTACACATATACAAAATAGAAACATATCGAAAGATCAAGGCAGGAAGCATTTGTTATGCACAGTGGCAGGATAAAGAAGTAATTAACTAATGTATGCAAAAAGGAATATTAATTATCCATTGCCACTGTAGGAGGAGAATTCTAACTATATGAGCTAGAGACTTTTTTCCCCCTGAAAAGAGGTACTGTACACATTTTTTTCATAATTCAGGGAGGTAAGGCATTCTAGCAGGTTGAAACAATCTTGGAAAACGACTTTTCACATTCTGCAATGTTATATGGAAGTTATACAAACAGGACATTGATTTTACAGGGAATAATGAGAATGAAAAATGTGAAGTTTATTTCTGAAATGTAATTTATTAGGTAGTACGTGAATCCATTAGCAGAAAAATGGATCCTGAAGTGACAGACAGGCAATCTGCATTTTGTATAGACATACACATGTTCAGGACTATGGGCAAAATGAATAAAGCTAAGTATTTCACTTTCGGTCGCTTAACTTATATAACTGCATAGTCTAGGGAGTTTAAAGCAGCAGCAGATAAACCATATTCAGGTCTCATGATTAATATATTAAGGTGTTTTTTAGTGTGGCCATGAAAGGAAAGTGCCTGATTGACACTAGATATAGATGCCTTTTTTTCCAGACAGACTAGCAGACTAGACTGATGGGAGCAACTTTAGCTATTTATTTCAAGTTGAGTTTTGTGATATTATATATATATATATATATATATATATATATATATATATATATATATATTGCTGTGTCTAGTAATATCACAGTAAATTTTTCATACTCAACTACTAATGTATTACAGGGTAGTTAAATCATCAACTCATGCCAAAGAATACTTTGCAGGGTAATGAACATGTTTGTGAGCTTCAGCTATCTCAACATCACCTGGTTAGCCTAATGGTTAAGGTGATTACCTTACAGACACAAGGTGCAGTGTTTGATTCTCACATGGGGTAATTAGCTAGGCTTAAAATGGCCCACAAGGGCAGTTAGCCTAGTAATAACCTGTGAACCTGCATAAAGAAAATTTAGATCAGGTAGGTCTGTAGGACTAACAAAGAAATGAGAACATCAGAGCAGAAGCCAAAGTAGCTCTCATTGCATAGAAGGTAAGAGAAAAGATTGTGATTTGGGCATACATGCAAGAAAGCAAAAATGATTTGGGAAACATATAGGAGAGATAGGAAGAAGGCAAGAGGAAATGAGGACTTCCCGCAAAGAGGTGGATAGATTGTGTAAGAGATGGCCTGCAACAGAGTCAGGCATGACTGCTGAAGAAGCTAGGAGAGTGGCACTGAATTGGAAGAAGTGATGACAGTTGTTGCACAAAATGGGAAAAATGGACTGATGATGATGAAGTATGTATGGGTGTTGCTGAAAAGAAATGCCAGTTTTTTATGTATTGTATATCTTCTTAGTTTGCAATGTAAAGTACCTGGTATATCAAAAAAAAAAGATTAATTTGTTGTCGATTTACAAATCTATAAAAAACATAACTACATAATTTTAAAGGCACAGACGTTACCTTAAGCAAGGATAGTTACTTCTATACTTTTGTTCTAGTTTCAAAACAGAATTTTTGTGCTAGCAGTGTACTGACAATGAAGATGCACGCTTTCCTTATCACACTAAGATATGGTAAGAGATCAACATCATTTGTGTGCCAACATTAGGTTCAGTATGCACAAATACCTCAGTTTCAGTGTCAACCCAGAAGCACAGACACATTTCTTATAGCGAAGAGTCCAGGAATTAAATTTAAACCTAATGGATAAAGCTCACTATTAATTAACAGCCTTGACCTCTGGGCTGTAATCCAACTGTCATTTACACTTTATTTATATCTGTTTATGTCATAATCACATAATCCCAGTGAGCACACTAGAAGAGGAGTGAGACAATGGAAGAAGAAGCCCTTAAGAGTGTGCCTGCTAGCAAATTTCACTTGCTGCATATATATTTTTTTAATATATAAATAAAAATAAGTGCTTCTGCAAAGGCCAAGGCTAAGGAATAAATTATATAATAGCTAGCAATCAATCAGGTATTTTTTAAATGTCTTATGTTTACAAACAAGAAAAACTACCAACAAAAGACAAGTTGTTAAGCAATGTATAATAATAATAACAACAACAGTCAAGCTTCTTCTGTAAACTAATGAGGAAATGGAACCAGCAGAATAAGGGCAAATCTAGCTGCATTGCTAACATTCGACAAAAAGCCTCTTCCACTATAAAGAAAACAAAACACTTTCCAAAAGCAGTACAATGCAGCTGCTATTTTACAACGGTTTTCTTGAGGCATTCAACTTTGTGATTTTTCATTATGGGATGTACAGGTAGAAGAGATGGGCCAGGTTCAGTTTACACACACAAGTCAAAATGCATTGCTGTAGTGTTTTCAGAACTTCGGGATACCACAATTTTATGCATTAGGCTTGGAAACTTTTCTAGGGATTAAGGAAAATTCACTATGCGACAGTCCAAGAACCTATGCTATACTTTATATAGTTGCACATTAATAATATTTTTCAGTATTTGGGCATACATTTGGAGTACACATTTATTCATCCTTCAGACCTTGTGGGATGAAGTTCTCAACTTTAAAATCAATCTAACTTTTGTCTTATTTGCAGCTTCAAGTAACCCCCATAATAATAATAATAATAATGTAGGTGAATCTGGGACACATGGAATATGATACTGAAAGTGACAGGGCAGAAAAAAGGAATAAAAATGCTGCTTAAGTCATGTTTCATTGTGTTGTACCACTGGAGATAAGAGTCAAGGGAAGTGAAATTAACGTGATGAAAAACATGCAGTGTACGGATGGCGATGTTCTTTTAAATGAAGTTGAACAAAGTTTTGCCTGGAATGAGTGCTTCTATCTATTAAACAACAGTTCATGACTGGTTATAACACAAAGTATCTCTGCCAATGCAAATCAGCCCTAAACCTCAGTTAAATAAAAATAAATAATAAACGCATATATTACACATTTTGCTGCTAACGATTTTAAACATGTTAAATCACAGCTGTGTAACTGTGAGTAATTGATTCACTATTCAGACCCCACATCATACAAATTACTCTTGGGTTATAGGTTTTTCACTTATTCTGATATCTTCTGAAAAATAATTAGCACCAGTAAATGTACACAAACATAAATTGCCTAAATTTCATGCAAACTGCAGCATTATCAGAAAGCAGTTTACTGTTTGAGTGATATTTTATGTTAGATGTTTAAATTTCAAAGGCTGCTACATTTTCTAAACCAGTCTTCTGCATTTTGAATAATTAAGATTAATAGTACTGAAGATAAATCTAAAACAAAACATTTCTGTATGAAATTAAATGCAACAAATACCAAATTTCCTAGTAAGTTGTACCCAGACTGATGACTCAATGTCTGTTGAGAACAAAATTACACCAAACAATTAACAGTGGAGACTGCTATAAAATTATTACTCAGCCATTGAGTCATTTGAAAGGTTAAAAACAAGGTTACAGAAATACAGTTACAAAGTATTAATTATGAGAATCTAAAATGTGTTCATAGTAACAACCGTCACTGACAACAATAAAAATGTCTTTTTTAAGAAAATTGAGAGCAAGTGTACATCAGACTGGTATCGTATTACATATTGTATGGGTTTTCATTATGAATTTTATTGATGCCATCACAAAGACTGCTGCTTTTAAGTCATAAAATGGTTAACCCATCCAAAGCAGCAGAAGGCCAAAGATGTACCCATCAAGTAACTTGATCGATGGTGTTCAGCTTTCATTTGGTACTGTAATAGATTATTTCAAAGGGAATTGCACAGCGGGCTTCCAAATTAGTGCTGGTGTGGTGAACACCACGTATTACATTAAAAAAAAGAGAAAAGAAAGCCCTAGAAATAACTGCCACAGTAAAAAAGGGTGACAGGTAACCACTTTTTAACAATGACACGTGCATTGTGATAAAAGGTTCCCAGCCGTAAAATTGCAGTTTGTGTAATGCAGAAAAAAGAAAAGAGCAAATATTAAAGAAAAGCGGACACTTCTACATTAAATTCAGTCATTAATCGATGGACTTTTTGTAAAAATATTCAGTTTTTAGTAATGACATTAGCCGACTTCTGTGTTTTACTGTTTAGCTTCCCTACAAATGCACACCGTTCACACTGCTGTAGTGCCCTTTGCCTTGATAGCCAAAATAGGTTTGCAAATTCCAACCTGCCAATGAAGCTCCAAAGATCATCTCACAGCCATGTTTTGCAATCAAAATCTCCTACTTATTTGCACCTGACAGCAGTATATCAACTGGTAAGGGAGCCCTACTAGCCCTACTGAAATATAGTCTTCCGTTAATCATATATTGAAAACAGGATTGAATTACTGCAGGGGATTTGAATGTCCCTACTATAGACCGGTTGGGACACAACACTTGTATTAAATAATTACACTACATTCATTAACTTCAGACAGTATGTCGAATGGTTACACTCAAATAGTTCAGGGTCCTCCTTCATGGTAACAATATTCTAAATGTGGTTTGGATTTATAAAAAGTTAAGCCTCAAAGGCTGCTCTAGCAAGCTTCAGTTGGATCACTTGTCTGTTAATTTTGAGGTTACTTTTTCTAACTTAAAATCTACAGAACAGTGTGAAAAGGTATATAAACTTTACCAGTCTGATTTTGACTTAATAAGAAAAGCTATTTTAAATTGGGGTTTGACAATTAAATTTGAAAACAAAGAAATTAAAGATAAGTGGGACACCTTTTATTCTTTTATTAACAAAATGATTAAAACGGTATCAGCCTGTGAGGACAAAGTTTAAAAGCAGGGTAAATAATCAACCACGGTGTAAATATGAAGCTATCTAAGATGAGAAGGAAAAGCTTAATCTCTGGACACAAAGTCCTCCTCAGTTTTTAATAGGCTCAAATTTAACAGAACTAGGTTGTGATACATAAAAGAAATAAAAAGGTGAGACCAAGTTATGAATAAAACTTAAAAATTTGAAGAATAATAATAAAGGCATATTTAAACAACTGAGACATTACAGCCTTGATGATACTTTTGAAATAATGTTAAAAGTAGATGACTCTTCTACTATAGATACAAAAGTTTTAGTGGAACTGATTGTTGAGGATCTATCTAATAATTCTTCAGCTAGGAATTCAGCAACCTAACCCTACTTTTTGGTTAATGAATTTTGTCCTAATCGAGATGAAAATCATATTAACCATGTGTTATTAAATATAAAACACAATTCTGTTGCAGGACCAGTCTGAGTAAATGGCTAATTTTTGAAAAAAAATTATTGAGCTGATTCCATGTTTATCACTCCTATTTCAAAAATAATTTAGAGAAACATATGCATGTGAACTATGATATGAAGCAACAGTCTTTTCCATTTTAAAAAGTAGGCCAGGTTATTTGGTGGAGAATCATAAACGCATTAGCCTTACATGCACTTTGAGCAAATGCTTTGAAAAGGTTTTATGAAGGTCTTCCAAGGAAATATTTGACTTTAGTAATGATTTACATCACTATGGATTTATGTCAGGAAGATCAGCTCGAACAAACTTGACAACCTTATACAAGAGCATTGTTTGTACTCTTGACCAGGGTTTAGCTGCACATGTAGGTTATTAACTTAGTTTGAATTAGAATTGGAGGGTTTGAATGGTCATGTGATGTAAGATCCGTTATATAAGTGAATTTGTTTGTTATGAGTTTTATGTGATGAAGTTTGCTATATGGTATGAATGGAAGGTGCCTTATTAAATTTATTTTTACTTTTGACCGAGTTGTTTTTACATATTGTTTTCCAGTTCTGGACTGCCGTGGCATATTTTAGCATATTTAGGCAGGACAGCAAAAACAGATCAGAAGATTAAGGGAGTAATATGACTGAAGAGAAAACCACCAAAGAAATCACCAGAGTGACACAGAACTGGGACGTGAATACCAAAAATGGTCATAGGATGTCAAAAAACTACATAAATTAGAAAGAAAAAGAAACTAAAAAGCAGAAATAGTGAAAGAATGAATTGAGTAAACATGGGGCTCATCAATCCCAGCAGGGTGGGAAGTAAGACACCTGAGCTAGAATCACTCATTTTGGGGAACAAACAAAGGCTATTTACAAGACAGGCTGGGAAATGGCAGCTCTAAAATACATGGTCATAGGAAGGATAGTGTCAGTAAGAATGATGGAAGACTGGCTTTGTATACAAGGGAATGGCACGAGGCAACACAGAAAGAGGAGATGTTCTAAAGATGGAACAAAGAAGAGCAGATAGGCTAATACGAACAAGGAGAAGGGGTGGAGATCCAAATATAGACATGCTAAGAATATATGTTGCTGCAGTAAAAGGTGGAAAGCAGTGATAGAATGCAAATACAGCTAATGATAAGCTAGTCAAAGTTCACATCAGTGGATGGCAGGTAGAATGGGAACTCAGTAAGCCAGAGTAGACTGCACTATCCCTTCATTCAAGGTTGGCAGACAAAGCACACTGACTGTAGTACTGAATGAGTAAGAGTGTAAACAAAAGTACTGGTTAGCACCAGGAAAGGAAGACTCCTCATTGTCATACTTTGTACAGGAAGGGGCTGGGGAGTAGAGAAGGTGAAACATTTACTAACAAAGACTGCAAAGACAGTGACTATGAAACAGTATGGGCATGGAGCTGGACCCTGCAGATTATGGCACAATGCAGGATCTCGTACTTTGTTTACAGTAGATGGCAGAACATAATTGAGTGGAAAAACTTAGAGTTTACTGTGTCATAAAATACAAAATGGGTGCAAAAAAGTTAGTAAAAAGAGTTGTTAAAAAACTGTCATACAAAATGTGGACTGGTTCAATTCGATGTCAATGCCATCTGTCAGTGGAAAGGAAAAGATACAAGACATAGAAAGACAAGGGAGAGGAGCCATATCAATACTTTGATTGAAGGGCTACTTCTGAGATTTTAATTTTAAAATAATTAAAAAAAAATGTATCAGTTCCACAAACAGCGACTGGCAATGCCATAAAGGAAATTACTTTTAGTGCCCTAAGAGGAGCCTGCATCTAGAGGTTTTGGAAATCAGAGACTGAAAATGGCTGAATTATTTGAATTATGTGCTTCCATAAGAGAAAATCGTAGTGTCAGCAGCAAAGTGCTCAACCACCATGTCATCCTCCAGCTACTCAAGAATTTCATCCATGAAATACCCCTCACAGGTGCACACACACAAAGTGTCATTAAGATTCCTTGCTGTCTCTACCCCAAAGGTAAATTTGGTAATGCTCCTTCTCAGAGCAAAAGTTTACAAAAAGCGACCCTGTTTTGCTCTGCTTAATTTAGTTGTAGGAAAGCAGAGTTCAATGTATTGCCAATGCACACCTACTATGGATTTTTTTCCTTATATCTACATATCTACTTATTATCTGATAGAGGTGCGGAAGGTGAGATAACTCTACTGCACATCACTGTTCCAATGTTATATTTGTACTATTCCAAAGCCTTGCTCTGTACCTTGAAGCAGCCACTTTACAGGACTGCAGCTGACCTTGTGGGCAGCAGAGTTTTTTCCCCATTCAAGTTAATGCATGTACTTTGGACTGCTAAACAAGTGCAAGACAGAGGTTTCTACCCTTTCTAGTAGTGCAAGTGCCCCAATGCCTTCTAAAGACACTTCAAGAACTCCATAATCGCTTGATTTTTTTTTTTACGTTCTGTGTTGAGAGAAAGAATTTGTATGACAGATATGAGAAACATCCTCCATATCAACACATTGGTTGAATGAGCACATGATTGCAATTTGCTTTTCCTGATCTTCTTGAATTACAGCTCACTGTCCCTATGCTGTGACGTTGGCACTCTTTCTAGGAGTACCAGTGTACGTTACACCTGTCGTTTACGGGAATTTCCATACTCTTCTCATTCGCCAAACATTTCATGACAATACTGAAGCAGAGCTCTCATACCTCAGATCACGTTCGCTTCAGAGTCAGTTTTCCTACTCATTACAACCTAAACACTGGTTTCAAACACAGACACACGAGCACACTTTCTGCTTTATCAGCTTCTTATTGACAATTATAATGATATCCCTGTAAATCAAACATTTTCAAACATCTTTTATCTTTCAGCCTAGTTCTGGAGTCTGCCTTTCCAAAAAAGTGCAGGGTCTATACCTCTCAACTTCTTAACTCAAGAAATCTGGACAAAGCCTTAAATAATGGGGGGACAAAGGCCCAAGAAATAGGGACAGATTTTAAATATTACTTTTATAAACTTAGAAAGCAGCTAGTATAATAGCATTGGGGTCAGCATGCATTTCCTGAAGGAAATGAAGTCTGAAACACAAATATATGTCATTATTCAAGGACTCCAATACTCTGTGTGATGTGCCAGAAAACCACAGATTTGAGGAACAGACCAAATATTTGTGGGAAAAATCTGGACATTCTGTGAAAATCTGTACAGTTGAGAGGTAAAACTTACTTTTACAGTTGATGTCCTTATAGGACACTAATTTATGGTTCTTAAAAAGAAAAAAAAAAAAAGAAATTCTGTTTTTAAGAGATGAAATCCAGAAATTATATATGTGATTTTAAAATGTATTTTCTGCTCATTATCTTGGTCTACTGCATCTATAGAGATGCAAAATTTAAACAGATGTTAAGCGCAGAACAGTCAATAGGCTTAGCCGACAGTATTATAAACAGCCAGTTTGAGAAGAAATGCAAGTTGTAGTGAAATAAGTGTTCTGGCCTAAAATGTCAGATTCCATGAAAATCTTAGGTTTTTCCAGAATTTGAGAGTTACTGGTATTTTTCTTGGAAAAATGGAAAACAGGAGGGAGAGCATTATTTTTCCTATTGAAAAACTTCAATGTCACTGAAACTGACTTCTTAGATTTCCCAGTTATTTAACTGCTGCATCAGTTTTGAACCTGGAAGAATTATTTCCTGCAACCACAGGGAAAGAAAAGGAAAGTTATAAAGGGTTGTTCTTCCTAGATATTTCTGCCATGTACATGCACACCTAAATTGACAGAGGCAAAGAAACATGCACAAATCATTGTATGGAATCAATGGGTTCAAACAAGCATTCCGGACAGCAACAAGGCGACATCAAAGCCTCCAGCTGAAATATTCATAAAATATTTGGTGTGCATTCACCATAATGCCTGGATAAGGACCAGTCCTACACTTAAGACTATTGTTTCTGTAGCACATTAAATTTACCCGAGTGTACCTTCCTTTTCTAAATAAAAAAACTGAGAACTAATTACAAAACTCAAACTATCTGAAGTGACAAAATGGCACAATAAATGCATTTTAGTGTTCTGATTATTATATACAGCATTTGCTTAATAATCCTTTAAATAAAAGACTAATACCCGAATAGGCAAATACATTCGCCAGCAGGATATTAATGTACAGATTTTACCCACTAAAAACATCATGTCCACCACTTCATGGTAGCATACTAACCAGCAGTGAAGCCTGGACAGAAAAACAAACTGTTGCCGTTTTATGTTCAATAAATGTGGCTTTACTGTTGAGTAAGTGTAAAATAAAAATAAACAAACCAAAAGTATAACATGTCTGCCTGTGTGAGAGAGAGCTAGAGAGTGTGTGTGTGTGTGTGTGTGTGGGGGGGGGGGGGCTGTATCCATGTGTGGCTGTGATTGAAAACTAAACTCTGTGTGTGTGTGTGTGTGTGTGTGTGTGTGTGTGTGTGTGTGTGTGTGTGTGTGTGCTTGCATTCATGACAGATGCTTCTTTGCTCAACAATTCAGTTCAGACTGGCAGCCTTGTTTGTCTTTTCGGCTTTTTCCCGGTTAGGGGTCGCCACAGCGGAACTCTGGTGCGCTAATGATTGGCAGTAGATTTTTATGGTGCCAAGTTGCCAGCCCGACGCCCAGCCTTCAGCGAAGGCACACCCATTCATGCATGTCTTTCGGAGGCCTCTCAACCGTGGGGAGAACATGCAGACTCCACACAGAAGGCACTCCAGCTGATAATTGAACAGGAGAACCTCTTGCTGTGAGCAACAACGCTACCGCTGTACCATTTCCTCAATTGCAAGATATATTTTTAAATCAGCAGCAACAAATGCAACCTGTCAAGAAATTATTACAGAAATACACACTATTGATTCCTGTTCAAATAAGCCATTACTGAGCAAATTCAAGCATATCATCATAACAATTTCTAACCAAGAAAATTAATCCAACTATCCCAAATGATGAGCACAATTTTTGCTGCATTCAATAGCCTACCAGTTGCCCTAAGGTGACCTGAGTTTAGCTTTTTAGCCATGAAAGTCCCAATCATATTTAACCTAATTTCTTCACAAAAGTAGTGCCTCTACAAATGTACTAGGGACCTAAATCTACACCACATCTAACATGACTTGCTGGATGGATAGGTTCCTACACCTGATATCCCCAGGCAATGGATTAAGTTACCAGTACTGGATCAAAGTACTACTTTAGCCAACTTAAAGCTGGTCTTGAGGACTGGCTTGGTCAACACAAATTTAGACTAAGGTTATCATGCAAGGACCTGCTCAGTTAGGGAGATGAGTAGTATGAAGTGTTTGACTAGGGTGGCTAAACTTGTTTTCTTACTTCAGATTATACATGTCTAGGCATCTTATAGTCCCCATCATCACTTCACTGTAATTATTCCTGTGTTTAGCATAGTAAATTATCTTAGCAGTGTTGAGAGTTTAGCAAAGTGCCTGAATGGCACCTGAAGAGGCAGAAGTTGAGTAAAATTCCTTTCCTGGAACGTTAAGGACCTAAATTCAGCAATCAAGTTAGCCCGTGTGCTGCAAAGCTGAAGGAAAGGAAACAGAGTGATGCTGTTTGAGAACTGAAAAACAGAGAGAGGTCAGTGAGATGCACAGTACAGGCAATTAACATCATTATTGTACATTACTATAGGGAGCTATATACACAACACAGCAGAGATGAAGTGAGTACCGTAGGCTTACCTTTAAAAGAAAATCATATGGCCATGTCTTATGTTGCCACAGAGAAGGGAGCTGAACAAACCCATATATATCTCTCTGACCACAGAGAAGGAAGCTAAATAAACCCATATATATATATATATATATATATATATATATATATATATATATCTGAAATTAAGTAGGCTATCACTGTGTTGAGAGCAGAAAAAGTGTCCAAGTCAGATGGTTTACTGGAGGATATGTTTATAACTAATTCACAAGCTGGTACAAACTTTGCTTACCTTATTTAATGAGAGTTTGCAAAAGGGGTACTTCTCTATTTGGCTAGGGTAGCAAATATGGTCACCTTTCCCAAGAAGGGAAGAGACATGCAGTGCTTCCGGCACTACAGAATAATATCATTAATGCCAGCTTAAAATAAAATACTAATTATAGTTTTAGCCTGTATGCTGGGGCAAGTTTTGCATTCTGTGATTGAAGACATCCAACAGGGGTGTGTTCTGCATAGGCAAGGCAATCCAGGAAAAAATGTACAATACCAATGGCAGCCCTGTACAATACTAATGGCAGCCCTGTACAATACTAATGGCAGCCCTGTACAATACTAATGGCAGCCCTGTTTAGACTGTACTAAGGCATCTGACACATTACAAAGGGATTTTATGTGGTGATTGCTACATAAATGTGGCATACAGGAGAGTTTTTTAAAGTATGACTATCTTATATACAGGCAGCCTGCAGTGCAGGTGATGACAACTGCTGTTTGACACCCTTTAAAACATGGGAACCAGAGGGGGTTGCCCTATGTTCCCGTATCTGTTTATTTTGATAGTGTAAGCTTCGAGTCTTTACATTAGGCAACATTACTCACACTGGGATATTAGATTACAGAAAAAAAACTCTCGTAAATGCCTGGTTTGCAGGTAACTATATGCTTTGGATAAGAAACTCACACGGCTGTTGTAGATTTTGCAGATTTTTCAGGAATTCCATGGATTATCAGGCTTGTCTATTAATTGGAGTAAATCTGCCTTGGTTTCCTTAAACTGTCATTGCCAGGCAATGGCAGAAAATATCACTGAACAAGGTGTGAAATGCGTCATGTCCTACACATGACTAGGTATCCAGGTCTCTAATAATTGCATGGAGGAATCACTACTCAGCCTCCACCCTTAGTCAGACATGAAGATAAATGAACCTCTTGGAAATGGTTAAAACCTCCATTGTTAGTAAAAATAGTGGCAAAATGTCTACGCCTCCTGTCAAACCTTCTGTATTTAGCCAGATGTTTGGCATACAAGGACACCCATCCACCAACAGGGAATGTAGAAAGAGACTCTTACTTAGGATCAAATGGGATAATAAGCATCCAGGGATTGCCCATAAAAAATTAATTGCTTTCAACGCTTACGGAGTACTGGAAGTCCCTGAATTAACTAGGTATTCGCCAGCTGCATATCTTGCACTGTTGGTGCAGGCTGGAACTCAGCTCAAAACTTCACGAGTACTCCCAGAGATAAATCAAATGCTACTGCAGCAGAATACAGGCTTCCTTCAAGGGGGGGACTTTTTTTTTAAACCAAAAGGGACTGGGGCAATATACATAACGTCATGGGTGTGCCTTGGTGTCAGTAAGCAAATGGCCACTGATGGCAAGCTAATGTAATGAAAAAGATGGCTGGGGGTGATTTTATATTTTGGACAGATTTGTATGCAAGTAGAAGATGCTCTCCTTTATCGTTACGCGAGTGCTGGCAAAGATGCCAAGATGAAAACCTTCTGTGGTGGCAGATTTTGTAGTCGAGAGACCCTTGCAGATGAAGGCAGACTTCCAAATATATTGGGCTGGGATTCTCAGAAGAAGACAGTTGCATCAAAACTTCTTTATGTAATTTATAAAGCCACAGACAGTCATAGTCTATCATCTTTTGAAGGTGGCAGGCACCAATGGGCTCAGCTATTAAATACTCGGATTACAAGTGCAAAATGACAGAATGTCACTACACACATTTGCTGGTTGCAGCTGCTCTCAGTTTCATGTAGTCATTTCAAAGCAAGCCACTTTTGGTATTTGACTCCTGTGTAGGGTAAATCTAGAAGGTGGGAGGATGGAATGCGCTGGAAGGTATGACAAGCACGATACAGATGGCATGCATGTAATACGACACTGTCAGGATTTGTCCCCAATTTAAGCTAGAGGTTATACTACTTGACATCGGGAGGATGGAACGCACTGGAAGTGTGATGAACATGATACAGAATACATGCATGTAATATGACACTGTCAGAATTTGTCCCCAATCTGAGCTAAAGGTTATGCCACTAGGCATCGGGAGGATGGAATGCGGTGCAGGTGTGACGAGCATGATACAGACGACATGCACATAATATGACACTGCCACTGTCCCCAATTTGAGTTCGAGGTTATGTCATTAGGCATCTATTTCCCCTCCAAACAAACTCAAGTTCTTGATACTAGGAATCTTACCAGAAAGACTAGACCTTACTGTAACAGAGGGTAAGTGGTCATACATTTGTTAACTGCTGTGTCAGCCATTATATTTCACTACTGAAAGCTGCTTCCACCTGATATCAACAAAGAGCTACATTGTTATAGTAATTACATGTGGAATTTATTACAAAATGATTCTAACTGCCCAGTGTTAAAGGAATATTTGTGTATCTTTCTTCATGTATGATCTGAATACAAACATTTTTTTCAACTTTACTATAAGAGCTGTAAATATTTATAATTTGGTTGTTGTGTGTTACATGATTGTGTTGGATATGTACTAAAGGTTAAAAAAAAGTATATACATGTTGATAAATCCAGTGTCAGAGCTGTTAGAACTCATGCAGTAGTATTTACTGAAGTTCTTATAAACTGTTTACCTAATTAGAGAAGCTAAAGGTCATCTGTATGAAGTGCTATTAAGTGTCACCACTTTGTACTAGTCAAACAAAAGATAATTAATTACTTGTTTAAATTTGAGTATTTTCAGAATACTGCTGGAAGAATAAGAAGTGACAGTGTGTTGAGAATTTGTCTTAGGGACTAATAAATTGGATACTCAAGCTGAGATTGCTACTTTATCAATAGCCAAGTGATACTAAAGAAAGATTTATCAAGAGTAGAATGAGAGTTTAGTGCAGTGGACGTACGCAAAGGTGGGGGAACAAAAAGCTAGTTTGAGCTGATATCATTAACAGATTCAGTAATAGGTTCATAGGTTAGTACTAGGCTATCAGCCCTAGGGCCTATACAAGCCTAGCCCACCCTGAATATTTCTTCCCACATTATTTACTTTCCTGGACCCCTGTCTAGCAGGGCACTGACGACGGATCCCTGGGTGAATTTCCTTTCTCCCATCCAATCATCAAGGTTCCTCTTGAAGAGGTCCAAAGAGGCACCCTGCTTGACATGTATGGGCAATCTATTCCAGAGTCTGGGGAGTCTCTGGGTCAGGAACCTATCCCTCCAACATGTTTTGTTTATTGTGATGACAAGGTTTAGATCCCTGGAGTGTGTAGCTCTGAGGGATTGGGATTTCTTTAAGTGTAGCAATGTCCAACAGCTCTGGGTTTGACATGGCCTTGTATGTTAAGCAGAGATCGCCTCTGAGTAGGCAGATACAACAGAGTATAGCTGGAGTTTTTATCTGCTTTAGGCCTGTGATTCTTTTAGTGAGGTATTTCTGAGGCCTTTCCAGTTGTTGCAGATGTCTTGAGAGGTACATACCAAATGGGGCATTGTATTCTATAATGGGTCTAATGAGGGATGAGTACAGTGGGACAATGACCTCCTTTTTCTGGATGAAAAGCCCTTCGTGATGAGGTGTGCCACATAGAAGGATTTCCTGACTGTTGTGACCACTGTCCACCTGTGTCCCTAAGTCTCTTATCACACTTTCTGTGTTTAGTGTACTGCCACCTATATGGTAATTCATGGATACATGTTTTTCCCAAAGGGATAACAATACATTTCTTGGCATTGAGCTTGAGCCCATGGCTCTGGCACCAAGCATCTGTTTCTGTAAGGCCCTTTTGTAGAGTATCCACATCATTTGGGATTCAATAATGGCTCCCAGTTTGCAGTCATCTGCAAACTTTGTTAGCCAGAGTCCCTTAGTGTTGACCTGTACTTCAGAGAAGTAGATGCCAAACAAGAGCGCCCCAGGACTGAACCCTGAGGTACTCCACTTGTCTCTTGTCTGGAGCTGGATTTGAGTCGGCTACTTTTACAGTGTGGGTTCTATCAGTAAGCCATTTAGCAACCCATTGAGTGACATAGGGATTAATGCCCAACTTAGTAAGTTTATCTATGATTCCAGAGTAGGGGATGGTGTCAAAGGCCTTGGCAAGGTCTAGATAGGCTGTGTGGACCACCTTACCCTTGTCCATGGCTCTGGAGACTGATTCAAAGAAGTCAATCAGGTTCAGGAGACAAGATCGGCCCTTCACAAACCCAAACTGGGTGGGGTCCAGTGTTTGAAGGTTGCCAATGTCTTTGTTTATAAGTTCCATGATTCCATGGCCTTGCAGATAAGGCTTGTCAGACTGATGGGACGGTAGTTGGGATAACTATAGCTCTGCGCCACTCAGTGGGCACAGATTATGCAATGTCTTTATTTATTTTGACATACCTTGCTGCACAACTATCTTAAACACCAATTAGATTTTTAAGTTTGTGACTAGATTTTAATGTTTATTACATGATGGAGTTGTGTTGTATTTAAATATTTATAGCATATGGATATGACACCCCTCTGGTATCCTGACTGGCTAGTCCTCTTTTAAATAGCCCTAACAGATTTGTTTGATTAATGGTCTGATAAAGTGGTTGTGAAACCATGAAAGCATTTACCAGTCGTCTGTTATGCGATTTCTAATGTGTTATTATTTTATTGCTATTAAAGTTTGATTATACAGTCGTGGTGGCTGCTGGACTTTGTTTTCTATGCTTGAAAGTCTTGACTTTCCGAGTATTTAAAATTAGTACTGAAAATTATAAAGTCCATGGAAGATGTACTGATGAAGAACAGTAACTAATTTATAAATTGCAGCATACATGGCAGTTAAAAAATAGGGCACTGCATTTACTAGCATCTGATTAGCTGATGTCTATTCACACTGGCCCACTTTCTCACAAGATGACCAGCAAGTAACAGCTTTGTCCTTTCACCACTTAATGTAAATGTACCCAATTTGTCAGTGAAGCAAAAATACTCAAGTTGGTCTGATCATCATAAATTCTACTGACTGCACAAATAATGACAGACAGTTCATGAAATGTGTAGTCACAGACCATTTATTTGACATCAAGCTTTACATAGGTGCTTATTTTTTGTACATTTACTGGAGAAATGAGGTTTTATTCTTAGACGGTCTGCAAAAAGTATGCTTCATTCTTGGACATCTCTTCAGCCACCCACCTCTGCTGACCTCAGGTTCTCCACTGAACGGTACTGCAGACATCACACTGATTTGCACTCTGCATGCCTAAGTTCATGTGTTATACACTGCCCTCAGCACTATGGTTATAATCCTTAGTCTGCTAAAATCACAAACTTAAACATCTTGAGTATTTTCAGAGTGCAGCTGCAGTTGTGCTGTCTGAATGTGGAATATACGGTCTGTTTCGAGGTACTGCATTTGTACATTAATGTTAGGTGCAGAAGCATTGTTTAATTTTCATGTTCAGTTACTCTTTGTCTTGAAATAATAACAGTGTACTGGTGAATCTGCCATGCTTTCAGACCTCCTGCACTATCAGGGCTCTTTGCTTTTCTACCACATTGCACTTCTGCTTGCAGATTGCATGTAAATTAGTTTGGCTACCTAACCACAAAGAAGTCTTATTCCAGAGAGTCTTCATGTGAACACTTACATGCAGTATTTCCTAAAAAAACAGCATCGCTCATTATCCTATATTCTATGCATAAAATTAAAAAGGCATTAAGTAATTTCAACACTTTCTTTAACAACTGCAGTTCTATGTACACAATTACCACAAATGATTATAAACATACAGTAAAGTCTCCTCTGTGAAACATGACCGAACTAATTTCAGACAATAGTGTAAAATAAGAATACAGTCAGGTCCTACATCAGCTTTCCATATCTTAAAATACAGTCATCAGATAATAAAGCAGTGAAATTCAAACAAGGGGGAAAAGGCAGTAATCACACAAATAGAGAAAAGCAGGTTCAAAATCTTAATCTACATCTTTAAAGAACGTACTATCATGTACACCTAAAATCTATCCTGGTGGTATGTCAGGTGAGATATAGCAGCACCACCTCCCAACACACGCACGCACATAAACGCATGCATGAGCACACACACCGAACGCCTTTTCATTGACATGTAAACATCTAACTACCAAGCTCCAAACAGCCAATTCAGAGAACTTTTTCCCAGGGGAAAAATTGCTTGGTCATGAATGGGAATTTGCCCTTTCCTCCAATGTAGTGTGATCTCAGAGTTGGTATATTTAGTTGGCGGGGGTGTGGAGGACGAAGCTCCCCCAATATGTAGGATCTGACAGTTTTTTTTTGGTTGGCCAAGTGTTGTTTCCCACCTGGAAAAAAATTAGCTGAAGTGGTCATTCGGAGTTTTGGTAGTTTAATGTTTACGTGTCAATGAAAAGGCGTTCGATGAATCCCCTTTTTAACAACGTAATATAGACCCCTTGCATACAACCACTGCAAATAAATAACCAATGCCAAATGTGAATTCCAGCCACTATACTCAGCAGTCCCTCAGTTTATTATGTTCATTTATACCAAGTTCCCTATGATGATGAATGCAGGTAGAAATTCTCTGTAAAACTTTTAGCAAGATGTTTTTCTGCAACTTGCTGTTAATTAAACTTCTTTAGGTATATTTATCTACATTTTTCAACTTCTCTCCTTTAACTCAGCAAACATTTTACTTGAACAACAATCAGTCAAGGCAGTCAAACCAGGCTTATTAAGAAGAATTATCTTTCAGGATAAACATTACATTAAAATACAGAGCTAAATCCACTGTCAGGAAATTCCTGTAAATGTGAATATCCCATATGCATACTTTGGATCAAACACTAAAATAATCAAAACTGTATAATAGCAGCATTGGTTATACTTATTCCGCCCATATACTTCAATGCAAATAATCTATGAAAATATACATAAAATATGGTGATCTGGGCTATTTTTAGTTCCCATTTTTAAGGCACCATGTACCTCTTTGACACACATTTCACTCTGAAAGTTTAACTCTGCAGCAATTCCTAAATATTAAATAAAATGAACAATGGATTATTAGGAAAATTTAGAAACAAAGCTAGTAATGCTAAAAATGTGCAAAGGACAACAACCTTCACTGCGATATAACCAAGATCTCTTTTAGATCTAGGGTCCTCACACAAAGCATCCCCTACCCAAGGATCCAGCTCCCACTGCCTGTTAAACAATGTAATACACTGGCATCCTTCACAATTAGGTTGGTGGCCACAATGTCCTCCTGTGGTAAACAGCATGGCCCTCATTCAGCAGGGTGGCATATCCACCCACTAAAATCTCTCTCAGTTCACCAAGTGAAAGTAAAATCTGTGAATCTATACTAATAGCCAAGCATTCCACAGTACTCTAGTCTGCAACAAGAACTTGCATGATTTTCTTCGCTTTTGTCATCTAATTACACTCTAGCTGTTAGAATGATGTTTTATTTTATTATTCTTGCAATAGCTTACTCATATGTCAAACTCAAGACTATAAAATTTAACATTCAAGGATAAAATTTTAAGAGATGAAATAACCATCATACAAGCAAGAACATATGCAGTGATTATGTTCAAAATAGCCACAATGCAACCACTTGTGAAAGAACAGATGTTTCCCAAGTCACTGATAATTTTATTAATTAGTCTGAACAAAGAAATTAATCATGGGTGAAATCACTTTTATGCTATTGTGCTACTGGTAATGCCTGTATATAACATGCAGGATGGAAAAACAGACACTAAAGTGACCATGATACAAATGGTTAACATATCTTACTGTGGGATAAGGGGAGTGGAATGTTTTTGTCATGCTCATGTTCATCACCAGACTGAGATTTCTAGTAAAAGCAGAAACTTCTTATTGCTTAGCACTAACTTTTTTCCCTCCTGCACTTGAATCAATACATCCCTTTTCACTCCCCGAAACATCACTTCTCATCATGCTCTAAGTGCCCCATCCACTGTTCTACCCCTCTGATGCATCCCCTGTACACCCAAGTTATAAACCTTCTGGATACACTGATTTTGAACAGACAGCCAAAGGAGAACCAATCCTATACCATGCTCTCTCAGTCATATGCTGTTACCACTATCCTTCTGTACAATGCTAATATCTTCCATCCCCTCCTACATAATTTGATGACTAATGTATCTCTCAAACTTTTTAAAAACCTGTATAGTACTAAAACCTCGCTTCCTACGTAATTTTATAACCATCTTCATTATGTATCTTGAACACCTTTCAAATCTTCCTTTACTGAAATGGAAGAACATTAAACTTCTTTACAATAACCCTTCCCTTCTGCAGCATCGATCCATTTACTTCTGCAAGATTTTACAGCTGGAACAACTGTGTAGACCTATTACTGTTGATGTAAATACTTTACTGTATATACCAGAGTTGTAATTATGTTTGTTGTTTCATGAGAAACTTGACTCTTTTTCTCAGAACTGTCTGAAATTCACTTGTTAACTACAAAGTACTGTGGGGGGAGCTCTTCTCCCTGGTTCTCAGCTAAAAATGGACACTGTCCAGTCTGACTTTCCTGCTCAAGAGAAATGAATAAACACTACTGTACCAGCTTCTCAAAGAGTTATTTCATTACACATCACAGTATCTTGGCAAGGAGAAGCAATGCATGATAGAATGGACCGATTCAGGCAGATACCTCGCAGTCCCCTACATCCATAATCTGACACAAACATCAAGGAAGCCAGACACGTCACTGTGTGACTAATGTTATATATATTACCTTTACATGGTGCAGGGAGAGCAATATTAGCAAATTACTTCAACACAGTAACAGCTATTTGTTAATTCTTAATGGACCAACTGAATATGTATAAATGACTGCTGGACTGGGTTTGAATATGACAGCCACTGTATTCATCAGCTGTTCTAAATAATGTCTGCTTCAAGATTTTAACTAACAATACTGTAAATGGGCAGTTGCTAGAAACTCACTATTTAATACCAGTTCATGAATGCAATGGAACTAACTAAATTATGATGCATTTAATTTACATTAATCAAATTAAACAAATTATAAAACTTTATTTAATTCCATGGCATGGAAGGGTAAAGCCTGGAACATGTCTCATATGACCAGAACCTGACCAGTGGTCCAAGCATTGCAGAGACAAAAAAATGGGTGGAACTACACGTGATGAGTCCATGATTGCATGCCTTTTTCAGAGCAGAAAGTGGTGAGACATGCTGAAAGCCTACTGAGATTATATATTCTGAGGGGATACAAGGACAATGATGAGTTATGATTGCCGAGGAAGGAAGGTGGATACTGAAGAGGGATGTCATCTTGTAGGCTCTCTCATAGTGCCCTGCATGGCATGTGTTACAGCACAGTGGCACTAAATATACAAAACTAACTGATATTGCCAACATCCTGGCAGATAGGTTCAGTGCTACCTTTACCCCTCTCTCATCCCCTAAAAGGCCCATCTCTATACTGGAAGAATGCAAAGTACCTGTAATCACAGCTGCACAGGTAAAAAACACACTCTCCAAAGCCAAGAACACAGCATCCATGGGACCTGACAACATCCCAGGCTGCATTCTACATGAACTACAGAACAAACAACATCCCAGGCTGCATTCTACATGAACTACAGAATGAACTGGCACCCCACCCAAGTACCATGTTCAATCATAGCCTCACCTCAGGCTTTGTGCCCACTGAATGGCGCACAGCAACGGTCTCCCACTCCACAAAGAGGGAGCCACCACAGACCCCAGAAACCACCACCCCATTAGCCTGACGAGCCTGGTCTGCAAGGCTATGGAACGTATCATCATGGAACTTATAAACAATGACATTGGTAATCTCCAAACTCTGGACCCTACCCAGTTCGAGTTTGTAAAAGGCAGATCATGTCTCCTAAACCGGATTGACTTCTTTGAAGTGGTCACCAAAGCTATAGATGAGGGTAAGGTGGTACACACAGCTGTAGATGAGGGTAAGGTGGTACACACAGCCTATCTAGATCCCGCTAAGGCTTTAGATACCATCCCCCACTCTGGAATTATAAACAAACTCACTAAACTAGGTATAAATCCCTATGTCACAAGATGGTTTGCCAACTGGCTCACTGACCGAACCCACACTGTGAAAGTAGCAGACTTTAAATTCAAATTCAGACCAGTGACAAGTGGAGAACCAAAGGGTTCAGTCCTAGGTCCTCTCCTGTTTGCTATCTACTTCTTTGAAGTACAGGCTAACACAGAAGGTCTTTGGCTAACAAAGTTCACAGATGACTGCAAACTAGAAGCCATAATCAAATCTCCTAACGATGTGGACATCCTACAAAAAGGCCTCACTGAGACAGATGCCTGGTGTCAAAGCCATGGCTTCAAGCTCAATGCCAAAAGTTGCATTATCATCCCTTTTGGTAAAAATTCAGTACCCATGAACTACCACACAGGCAGTAGTCTACTTAACACCAAAAGTGTGATAAGAGACCTTGGACACAGGTGGACAGTAGTCTCTCCTTTGATAATCACATTGCCACAGTAGTCAGGAAATCCATCTACGTGGCACACCTCATCACAAAAGGTTTCTCATCCAGAAAAAAAGGTCATTGTTCCCCTCTATTCATCACTCATTAGACCCATTATAGAGTACAATGCCCCTTTTGGTATGTACCTCACAAGACATCTACAACAAATGGAAAGGCCACAGAAATACCTCACAAAGAGGATTACCAGCCTCAACCAGATGCCCTACGCAGACAGTCTCAAAAAACTCCAGCTTTACTCTGTCGCATATCACCTACTCAGAGGCGATCTCTGCCTAACATACAAAACTATGTCAAACCCAGAGCTGTTGGACATGCTCCACTTAAAGAAATCCCAATCCCTCCGAGCTACATGCTCTAGGGAACTAACTTTTGTCACCACAATAGACAGAACATGCTGGAGGGATAGATTCCTGTCTCAGGGACTTCCCATACTCTGGAACAAACTACCTATCTATATCAAACAAAGCTCCTCATTAGCACTCCAAGAAAACTCTTGATGATTGGATGGGAGATAGGAAATTCACCCCGGGGATCACTTCTGTGGCTCTGCTTGACAGGGGCACAGGAAAATAATTTTCTTGGGTGACAACAGCCAGGGTACGGTTTGGCTAGGCTTATATAGGCCCTAGGGCCAATAGCCTAGTACCTACCTATGAACATATCTGGGACTGCTCAGGGTATAAATATCTCAAACGTATATGACACCATGGGTCACTTCTCTCTCTTCTCAACCTCTCATATTAGGTGAAACAAACTCTCTAGCTCACTTTGCCAACACCATCCTGGGGGCTGACAATATAACTGGAGGATAGTAGAAGAAGTGGAGGTTGGTAATAACAGGAAGGGCATCTAGCAGGCAATGGTCAACTTACAAAATCAGACACACTCCAAAAACACACACACACACACACACACACACACACACACACACACACACACACACACACACACAACATAAGAGTTGGAGTTTTTCAATGTGTTTATATAATGGACACATCTGCAGTTTATCTCTGGAAAGCAAATTCAGACAGTACTGGCAAAATTCACCTTCAGGAAAAAACTGCCAATATGCAGACATGCAGTGCTTGTATTCATATTAAGGAAAAACAGACAAAATGTATCTGCTGGAAAAAAATAACAAAAATTCAATGAAACAGAGCATCAATAACATGTATTTCAGTTACTACTCCTGTTTTTGATTCTGATTTCAAGACTAGAAAATTCATCTTCAGTTCAGAGCAAATGGTGATCGCATAACTCAGAGTGGTAGGTAACAGGTAGAATAAGGTAGGTGTGCACAGAAATCAAATAGAGAGCTCCAGAAAATGTGGGTCATTTAATTGAGTGAAAGGAATATGTCAAAAGAGGATGGTTATTTTTATTTATCTGTAGCTTGCAGTGAAAGAACCAATGCCTGCCTCTACCCTAGGGCATTTGAAGCTGCAAATATGATAGTACATAGTGTAAAATGACATCAAAGGGGGGCAAGAACAAATATTTACATGAAAGTAAAGAAATAAAAAAGAGCAGTTGACATATTTATTTTTATCAAGGACACTTGAAAAGAGCACATGTCAGTGCTGTGTAACGACATAGCAATCTGTTAAGAGCCAGAAAGGGGATAGGAACAGATGTGCATCAGTAGATGTAGAACATAGTTATGGATAATTTGTTTGTAATGGGGGAGGTGAGGCAACTGTAACTGGAAGAACAGGCACCTTTTTTTTTTAAAAAAAGAAAGGCCTAGAATATCACATTGGCACTTGTAGGTGTGATTGTTTATAGCTGGAGATCAGTATTCATTTCATCAAATACCATATCATTAAATGTAGATTTATAGAATTCACATTAGGGAAAACCACTAATGTTGAAGCTCAGATTGCTGAAAAAAAATACACACTGAAAGAAAGAATACCAAACACAATCAGTTCACAGCTACTTAATAACCCTAATCTTTAAACCTAACTCAAACCAGGCCACAACTCTAACCGCATGATCATTCACTTTGGCATATATTTTGGAAAGGAAGTCAGTCAATCATCCTTTATTTGAATGTAACATATGATCAAACTGAACAAATTGTCATAAAAAATGCTTCCGTTGTACTGGAGCTGTGAATTCAGTTATATCACAAATTTTTCCTTCAGTCCATCTGTTTTACAGTGGTGCACAACTCACACACCAATATCTGTTGCAGATGGAACAATTACACAAATGATGGACGACTTACTCAACAGCTGTGATTGATCAATTGTGCTCTTTAATGTCAGTTAGCTTTTAATTTTCTTACAAAGACATACCGGTGTGCATCAGTGTAATCATGGTTTTCCATCATCTGCATTTGAATACGTTTGCAGATGGCATGTAAAATCAATGGAAGAAAAACGCAATTCATACAATTTAAGGAGGAGGTGGAGTGCTGTCAGACAGCTAATGTAGCCCTGCGTGTGCATGCAAACAGTGTATTGGGTCATCACAATTTTAAATAGTTTATTAAAAGAAATCAATAAACCAATTAGAGTACCCTCATTAATGAATACTTAATATGCCATGTCACAGTTTTTCCTCATATCAGCAGTTACAATCTGCATCATTACTCTTGTTCTAATGCACAGCTAGGAACTAACATATTTTGTTCATCATGAGCTGAAATGCTTTATTTTTTAGTACTTTTTCCACCTGTACCTACCAACCATCAACAGCTCCAACACAAGTTTTAAACACATTACTTCTTGAATGCAGTGGGTGGGGACCTACCTGCATTAAGCAATATCCAACTAAAGGGGGCTGACATCCAAACATACATGGCAACGTCTATGGCCTTCCTTTCATTCATATTCATCCTTACTGCTGCTGTTTAGGAAGGAGTGATTTTGTTGGAAAAACTTGAGGATCTTCATTCTCTTTGACCAGTACCATCTGCTTCTTCTGGATAGATGCTAACTATTCTCAGTTCAGGTGAAAACATTGCACTCCCCCCAGTGGATCCATTTCATTCTAGATAAAGGTAATGGGAGTATTTTATAATTACGCCTAACCTGCCTTGTGGCTGAAGTGAATAATCTTATTATGCTGAGAGTCTACAATGCTGTTTCTGGGCAGGCAGTTTCCCACACATATCTAACTAGATCTACCACCACTACTTTGGAAGCACCAAGCCCACATCCACTGTCATATGCTTTTTGGTACTGTGCAAAGACCAAAACCAGCACTATCTCCCACCCAGAGTGGGCGAGCTGCTGCCAGCCTGCCCCAGAGTGGGCGAGCTGCTGCCAGCCTGCCCCAGAGAGAGCAGGCTGCTGCCAACCTGCCCCAGAGTGGGCGAGCTGCTGCCAGCCTGCCCCAGAGTGGGCGAGCTGCTGCCAGCCTGTCCCAGAGTGGGCGAGCTGCTGCCAGGCTGCCCCAGAGTGGGTGAGCTGGTGCCAGGCTGCCCCAGAGAGAGCAGGCTGCTGCCAACCTGCCCCAGAGTGGGCGAGCTGCTGCCAGCCTGCCCCAGAGTGGGCGAGCTGCTGCCAGCCTGCCCCAGAGTGGGCGAGCTGCTGCCAGGCTGCCCCAGAGTGGGCAAGCTGGTGCCAGGCTGCCCCAGAGTGGGCGAGCTGGTGCCAGGCTGCCTCAGAGTGGGCGAGCTGGTGCCAGGCTGCCCCAGAGTGGGCGAGCTGGTGTCAGCTTCCCTCAAACTGGGCAAGCTGATGTCAGCCTCCCCTATAGTGGGTGATCTGTTCTAAGCCATTCACTTCCATCCTCCACTGCACAACTTTTTCAAAGGAATGTATATTTCAGGCATGTAAAGCACTGCTCTATTCTGCACAAAAGTAGCGTTGAAAAAATGAGTGGTATCTGCATGTCCTTTGTTTTCAGGATGCAGAAATAGGCATCAGTAGACAATGGAACACTGTGAAAGGCAAAACAAATGGGAAGGGGTTATGATGCGTTAAGGTGTGAAAGTATTACATTCTTGTTAGCACTAACCACATGCAATGCTAACAATCAAACTGCACTGTGTCACTCAGTGCAACATCTGTGACAAGCAATTGTTTCTGACACCTGTGCTCACCCACCTAAAGATGAAAGCTTGAAAAACAGGATATGAAATAATTGCAAAAAAACCTCAGTACAATTCCCATTTAACCAAATGTTTTGAGCAAAGCTGACATTTAATGATTATTGTAGGGATCTATGTCTTCAACACTACTGAATGAAGGAAAATATGTGTGAAGTAATACCACTAAGCATAGCTTAAGCATTTTAAAGTTGCACATACAAATTATGCACTGAAATCTTGGACTACTAAACACATTCTTCTATCTGAAGATATTCAACACCATCTTACTACTGAATGTAAGTTATTATATTCTCATTTACTGCAGATGTCTAAATCTGGATACATGCAATGCAAAATGTTGAATTAATGAAGGATAGAAGTTCTTTATGGTCAGAACTGTCAAAATTAATATTTCTACAGTTTAATACTAACCTACTTAATTCAATACATGCATACAAATTTGCTATTAATATTGCTGAATGCATGTTGAAAAAGTGGACCCATCTCCAAATACTATGACAGCACTCTCTCCCATATATGTGTGTGTTTGTGTGTATAACTAAAATTTTTTTTTTTTTTTAAGAACAGCGCAAACAGAAAAAACACAATTAATATGAGTGGTGGTAATCAAGTCACACATCACAGAAAATGCACAGCCAGACATTTCTTTTAAATATGTAATTACCCAATAGTAACAACATAATGTATTTTCAGCATCCACACAATTGTAGCAAAGCCAATGTATATTCACAGCAGAATTTGATAATTCTTAAAAGCAGACAGACATGCACTGCATTTCATTATCAATAAAAGACCCACCCCCTTTTCAACACAGCACAACCAGTGATCTACGCAACATTTAAAATACACTCACAGCCCCTACCGTTATACACCACAGTGGGGGGGGGGGGGCAGGCCACAGAAACAAATATACTCAATTGCGGTGCCTAGTTCGATGACAGATGGCAAAAATCAAGCTGTTACCTTTCCCTAGTGGCTAGCATACAATATGGATACGAATGGATTCCTCCTGATATATATCAGCCTCTTTGACTCCCCTGGCAAAGGTCACAACTCGAAATAAATAAAGACCAACAAAGGGGATACATCGTTGCAGTATACAAGAAGGAGATATGAACAGAAAGCATGCATAATAAATGATCCAAAGACTGAAAATGGCAAGGTCTAAACATAACAATGTTTTCATTTGATGTTACCATCGTTGTCAGATATTTGCTTCTTTTCCTAAAACACACGCAGAACTTGTAATAGCAACACAGAAAAGCAAGTGCAATGATGTCACAGTACCTTTTTGTGTTTGTCCCTCTTCCATATTCTCTTCCATGACTACTTGTGTTTGCTTGAAACTACACAGAATTTACAAAGCCTCAATTAGGTGTTGAAAAAACTGTTTTTCTTGGAAGCACCAACAGCCAAGATTCAGCAGAACGAGACCTCGGAGGTTATCCTGACTTCCTTTTCTTTGCTTGTGTGCTTGGAGACAGGCTGTCAAGTGTAATCTAATTCAAATTACTCTTCCGTGAAAATTATCAATTTTTCTTCTCAAAGCTGCCCATTGTGTCACTCTGCAAGCAACTATTCAAGATGACCAGCTCCACTCAATTTGAGGATGTATTAGAAGTGTTTCTTAGCAGCACAGACACTGTGTCATCTGCAGCTCTGCTTTTACATTTAAAGTAGGAAAATAAAACAACTACGAGTATTCTGCTCAGAATGATGTTTTAGATTGCAAACAGACTTTTGTATTTTGAACAGATGGAGGGGTGTCTTGATAACATACAGCAGACCACCAACCCATATTTCCCCCCCATCTCCTGTTCAAGTGGGAGAGCCCAGCTGCCTATGGGCTCTTAACACTAAGCTTATGATTTTCACTCCCTGGAACATCTCCTTGCTGACATCTGCGCTAATCCATTTGTCTTAAAATTCAATAGTGCAGACAAAATTAAACACCATGAGAATAATTTCATAAAACACCATAAAGCTGAATGTGGCCCACTAATAAAGGAGTGCTAATAACCGAGACAGCTGTCTCAAAGCAGGAAGCTAAGGAGTCTTTCCCTCACAGTCCCAGTGTATAATTTAATCAGTTTTCTTGCAGTACCTGTTGTTTTTCACATCTGAAAATGAATGTGCTCAATGTCATTTTGAATACAACTGAATTCTAATCTTGTAGCAGGAAAATAAACTGCAGAATCAATGAGAAGAAATTTATAAACCAGGTTATGAATCCAATGGGATTTTAAGGGCAACAGGGATGCTTAGAAAAGGCACACATTATGCAAATCATTAGTGGAATCTCACATTCCTGAAGGGGCTGTAGCTTAAAAAAAGTGGTAACAAATTGTATGCACTGACCTTTTAAGTGACGATGCAAAGAATCTGAATGTAAGTGCTCTGCTTTATGGAATATAGTCGCCCCATGCACATCTTGTAAGGGAAAGGGGAACAACAATGGTGAAATGAAAGCATTTTTCTACCGAGGACAAAATTGTGCGTTATTAAAAATCTACACAAAAGCCTTAATGCACAACCGCAAAAACAATTGCTTAGATTTTCAGGAAATGCAGAAGTCTGCTCAGTGCTCAGTTAAACATACTGAAACAGAAAGATGATAGAAGTCTGGAAATTAAGAACTAGCACATACATCATGTTTATGGAAAGGCATAAATTCAGTACAGTATCAAGCAGACTGTCAACATTGATAAATGCTGTCTTTTTGGAAGTTAAAGTACTCAGCACAGAAGAAAAGTCCATTTGTTTTGCTACAGGATTGTGTTTTTTTTTGTTTGTTTTTAAGGACACTAACGCATTATCTAGCCTACACTTATACGGGGACATCACTATTTCACAAGCACCCCTAAACAAAAAGTGCCATTTGTTTTTGTTGAGGGAGGCATGATGTTCAATTATGAGTAATGCAGAACTGGACTGGATTCTTCTACATTCTTCTGGTCAGGATAGTCAAGTTGGTATGGATATGGTATATCTCATGATTTATTTTATTCCAAGATATGAAATCTTTTGATGTTGCACAAGTACACAATTTCATGCATACAAGCACCAGTAATGGCAGGAATGTGTAACCGTAATCATCCAAAGCAAATTTTGAGAGAAAAATAACTAAGGACTCAAAAGACAATCATAAGGCCTTCTTTGGTTATAAAGAAACCTGGGAGGAAAGGATATGCTATGCTCAGAATTAATTAGAATGAAATGATGTATAGATTACTGATCCTACAGACATTGCCAATATACTGGCTGACAGGTTCAACTCTCCCCCCCCCCCAAAGAAAGAGATACCAAACGAATCAATTCATTCTACATCCCCAAACATCTCAAGGTGGCCAACAGGCCTCTCTCTCAAAAACCATAACCACCATGGGATGTGGTGATCCCGTGTGTCCTCCGTAATTTGACATCAGAATTAAACCACCAGTTAAACCCGCCTGCTTAACAGATGCCCTCTCTTTAGCGCACCCTGGGGTGGCACCCAGCCTGGCGACATCACTCTGCCCTCCCACTGTGCCCACCGACCACCCTGAAACTACTGCATTACCCGTTTATTTGCAAAGCCATATCTTATGGACAAAGCCATGGAGAGGATCATAATTCAGACAAATATAATTCATAGGGAATTTGCAGGACTTTGGATCACCTTGTTTTGGCTTGATCATGCCTTTTTAACTTGGTTTACTTTTTCGAAATATTTTTCGAAGGCCATTGATGAGGATTCAACCTGGCAAGGGCCTCCGATACAATACCCACTTGGGGCAAATTGAAAAAACCTCATATTTTAATACAGGTTTCATATTAAAAAGATGGGTTGCAAACAAACGCTACCAGTGAAAGAACCCATGGTCTGCAAACCAGCTGAGTGACAGAACCCACAGGGTCCAGAAGCCTGGAAGTGTCAGACTCAAAGCCCTGTCCCCCTCCGGTGGTGTCTGGCTCCCACTCTACAAGCAAACACAGGAGGGCGTAATTGATTTCATTTGCAGATGAACAACCAATGACAGCAAATGATGCAGATGACTGCAAACTGGCAGAGTCGAAGAAACACATCTCACAGATATCCTTCAGAAGAGTCTCTTGCCAACGACGGAAATGCTAAACCAGAAACAGCCAAATAAATTAAATGCCAAAAAAATACCTATCTAGCTCTCGATAGGTCACCTTACTACCATATAGGTGGCAACCACTGAGCACTGAAGGTAGAAGAAGGTGGACACCTGGGGACATAGCTTGACTCTAGCTTTTTATTGCAGTACATATTGTTGAAGTAGTTAGACCCCCTTCCACATCATCCTCATCACATCTATATCTACATCAAGGGAGTCACATATACTCACATCATCATATACTCATCACCACCACATCATGCAAAATTATTGAGTACAATGCTGGCACTCGAATGTATCTGACCCGCACTTGCAGCAGCTGAAAAGGCCAAAAAAGGCCCTCAAAAAAGGGAGCAGGGTCTCAAAAATCTGTCTTATGCTGCCCGACTGAAAGAACATTGCTCCATTCAGACCAGGCAGCTTGCCTGTAGGTGATACCTGTGCCTGACATACAAGGCCATGTCAAACCTAGATTGAGATCCCATGCTTCACACAAGGCGGAAGACAAGCTCAGAACCACAGGTGGCGAGACTTAAACCCTCATACCACGGTTATTAATAGACGTGCTGGCAAAGAGGGATATCACCCAAATCACCATGACACGGAACAAAAAAGGCCTTGTGGGAGTGGAGACCAGCACCCTGGGCTGTCCCAGATGAAAGAGGATTACCTCAGTGTCACACTGCTCGACAGGCACAGCAAAATAATGGGCAAGTTTGTGTCAAGCAGGGGCACTAAGCAGATTAAAAATATGGGGCTTCTCCTAACAAAGCCTTGGGCAGATAGCCTAGTATGAACCTATGAACCTATAATACTTTGCAAAGCCTACTTATTTTTTTTTTATTTATTTTTATTTATTCACTTTTAAGTAGTTGCATGACTTGATGAGTCCATTTGTCTGTAACACATCACTTCTTACATGTTCCACTTTTAGCCTGTCTGTCAACCCCTCAAACAAAGTTCACTTTCAACACTTAGGGATGCGAATTTAACTTTTGCCACCTTTAATGTAAGCAGCACAAAATATGCTTGAGCAAACAGGTTAGCATTTTATACGTGTACATTATTTTTTATGTACTAGATGGAAACATAGGTGTGTGCATACATATGTATGTGTACATATGGATCACTATGCTGTCAACATGACATTTGGTCAAAACAATTTGAGAATTAGTGTGTCATTTTGTTAAAGTGGATTTCCAAAATTTTCAATAGAGTGTGTGGGTTTGTGGATTAGAGTTAGAGTATGACCTTCAGCAGGAGGTTGATTTAGTGTTGTGCATGTGTGATTTTGCTTGTATTACACATTTGGAAGTCAAAAGGTATCAAAAACAGCTGCTCAAGGGGCTTCAATCTCTTTTGCAAGATTAACAGAGCACACTGGCGAGAGAGAGTTATGTATTACAGAGAATATCACTTCTGTGGATCCAGCTTCTTTTTCACATAAAGCAGAGTACTTCTGTTACTCGATTCAAATGTACTGTAGCTTAGACATATGGATGGGTAAACACATATTTACCCCTGGTTTAGCACCAATGGCTCTCATGAATAGGGGAAACATAGTAGTACCCAACAAATATTGCGCATCCAGTCTTTGGAGATTCATTTTGTAAAACATTAAGGTTCATAATTACCATGACAATGCAGGGTTAGGCCTCTTAAGATCCTTATAAATTAATAGCCAAGGAAGCTTGTATGAACCTAGGAAAACTTACCATAACTGGAGATGGTTGACTAGATCACTGTGGCAGTACTGCTGACAGATGGGACTTATCCAGCCAAAATACCTTATGTCTGCCCAGTATGCCAAAGCTAAGGAGATTCTTCTTCATGCACAGTACATCTGACCCAAGACCTAAGCTCAAGGGCTGTATGCAGGTAATTGAGGATTTTCACACACGTAGATTCCTAAGAGCGATCTTGTCACAGCAGGCATTGATGTTAGGTCTAAAGAGGATACTGAGACATGGTTTAAAACCATGGAGAGAGCCCCAGCAGAGCAAGGCTGTAATGCCTTCCACACATTTTGACTAGGTACTACAACTACTATATAAGCAGGGAGTAAAGGTATCTCAGTTTACAAAAAAAAAAAAATACCTCATGGCTGTTCAAACAGGATGATGTACTTCTCCATGTTCCAATTACTACAGGCAGAATTCCATACCACATTCCCCTCTATGATGCAGGAAACCAATAAAATATTTAAGCTTACCATCCAACCCAATATCATATTCATGGCATGACTTTACCCCACTATTAACAGAGAATCATAAACGACAACAAATGTGCAGGCACAGAGATTCCTGGACTTGGTAAACACAAACTCCCTGGGCCAGATTGTTAATACACTGATCAGCAGTACAAACATAATGAATCTGGTACTCACTAAAACAGGAGAGTGGTGCATACAGCCTTGTTTGATGTCCTCTCTGGTAAGGTCACAGCACAAATGGTCTCCATTGAAGTAGAGCAGTTCCTAAACATTCCAGGTTACTTTAAGGCTAACTTCTCAGTATAAAGGGATAGACTGGTACCATTGTAAGCCCCCTAAACCCTGAGAACAGTGCTGCTCTCTACATGGAACTGTTACAGAAACCTTATATAAGCATGTCAACATCTACATAGAGGCAGCTGTATCCACCAGGAATAAGTACAGAAATAATTAAAAAAACAAACCATCCCAGTGAAATCATAACATCAAGAGTCTATATAACAGAAGGAAGAAAATCATGGGAAAAAAATAGGAGGTGCAGCTCTCAAAAGTATAAATGCACTCTCAAACTAAGCAAACTCAGGAGGATATAGTCAATGTCAGATTTCAAGTAAATCTGATATCCTAGGCAAAGAACAAGGACAATGCTCAAGAGAGAACAAATGCTTTGTCCAGGTCAAGATAGACAATATGCACTGTTTTTACCTCATCCATTTCTTTGGTAGCCTTCTCAAAGAAGTCCAGCAGCCCTGCCCTTTATGAAACTGAACTGGGTTGGATCCAGTGAATGAAGACTTTTTTTGTCATTGTTCAATATTTTCATAACAATTCATTCCATGGCCTTGCATATGAGACTTGACAGGTTTATGGGTCTGAAGTTACCCATGTCTGTAGATGGACCACCCTTGTGCAGAGGGATGACAGTTGCAGTCCTCCATTCACCTGAAACAAAGCATGTCTGGATTCTACAGATAAATACTAATTCAAGTGATTCTGATAGGTCATGTTTCATTGCTGTTAAGGAGGCATCCTGGGATATTATCAAGGCACACTGATTACTAATGTAGTGTCCTTAGCCATGCAGACTGCACTGAGGACCTGTTTGTGAGATAGTGATTGTGGGAAGAGAGAAGGGATTAAATCTGTGCTAAATTTATTGGCCATTAAATTTGCTATATCTTCTGGCTCAGTGTAGGTGGCTCCATGTATAATTATTTACAATTATGATGTTGGCCTGAATGGAACACATTGCTGTGTATTGCCTTTTGAGGTTGTGGACATAGCTGAAGAAAGCCTTGTGATTGTCCATGGACTGTGAGGCTATTTCTACCTCAAGCTTAGCTTTGGTAGACTTGAGTTCTTTGTTTAGATCAAAGAGGGGGTTTTTAACCTTGCACTTCCTAATTTTTGTTATGCCTTTCTTTATTTTGTTATTTAGTCTGTTAATGCTGAGATTCCACCAGGATACTTTGTTTTTTTTTTGAGTCTGTCATGTGCTTTTTTCTAGTTAGGTACATCTGCCTTAAGCAGGCTGTTAACATGATTTACAGGGTTTTTGTGAACAATTCTGTACAGGCATCATGACTTCAGAGTTTGTGGGGGCTTGGAATTTTGACAGACTGTCACTTAATAATAAGAATATTGTCTTATAATAATTCCTTAAAGTACCAGATTTTGCTGGGGTCACAGATTTTATTTTTATTTTCTAAGGGGGAGAGGCAGCATTCTCCAATGTTTGTAAGGAGCAGGCCAAGGATCTCTGTGCCCTTAGTGGGTGTGCAGACTAGCTGGTCTAGGGTGTTTGTGTTAAGAAAATTCAGGAATGTCTGGGCCTGCATGTTTGTGATTGCGCACAATTCCCAGTTTGTAGTGGGATAGTTAACGTCAACAGTGTCACAAGTACATATATGCAAGAGCTATGTATGTCCTGGATCATAGAGGGGGACCTATATATTTCAAGGATATGGTATGGGTGTTTGTGTTTAGTAATTTGGATGTGGAGAAGCTTGTGTGCCTTACTGTCTGATGAGTCTTTAGGATGGTTTCTGATGAAAATGGAGGCACCTCTTTCTTTTGGTCTTTCCAATGCAGTAGCTGGTCAAAACATATGGAAATATCAGTAGCACAGCAAGGGTCAAGGTTGCAGTTGCCCCAAGCACAAAGTTTTAGGGGGGCACGATCTGGAAATGCAGCTCCTGCGTTTTTATTTCAGTACAGGCATTTCTAAATGACAGTTCGGTTCATAAATTAAAAGTACTACACCCTCACAAACTCCCCTTGAGTACCCTGTTCCCCACTGGCCCTTTTTTTCAATTATAAAGGAATTCCCAATACTATTCTAGCATGTCCAAAGGTCAGTTGTCAATCTCCTCTCCGGTCCAGCTGGTAAATCGGGGAATCTTGAGGCAATGTTACAACTGCCTCGTGTACAAAGACAACCCTCTCCTCCTCCCAACAAATTCCAACACATGTGAGAGATGCATCCATATAGCCAAACTGGAGGCTAAGTTCTCTCAACTCAGTACTGGTGCAACCGGTCAGGAGGAGAAGGAAACCACACTCACTACAATTCCAGTCTCACATAAACCTACCACGACAGCAAACCAAACACATAAACACACAAAAACATACTCGGAGGCTCTAAATAAAAATCTGCCTAAGCAGCAGAGACCTCCAAAGCAGACACCCAAGCAACCGCTACCCCAAAACAAAACACGTGCAACACATAGCTCACAAAGCCAGTGTGCGAACAGTCACAGCCCTTAAGGCTAAACAACACACCTGATACACTTGTAATAGGTGACTCTATCATCAGGCACACTGACGTCCCGCTCACCAGGCTGAACAAGGAGAAGGTCACGGTGAGCTGCCTGTCGGGCGCTAGGATCTGCCACATAACACAAGCACTCAGGTCACTCCAAGACAAGTACAAATATGACTCAGTCATTGTCCATGCTGGTGTGAATGACCTGAGACGCACTCCCTGGACTACATGAAAAGAGACATAGAGGAGCTCTCTGAGCATGTAGCCCAGGTTGGTATGACCCTGACCTTGAGTAGCATCTTACCCTCACCAAGAATGATGCCACAATATGAAGACAAGATGATCAATTTCAACAATTGGCTTAAGTACTGGTGTCATTCAAAGGGGATCCAATGCCTGTCAGCCTGGGATGACATGCTCAACAAGCCATGATGCTTCGCTAGGGACGGCTTGCACCTGTCACCCTGGGCTTTGGATATTTTCAAAGGCTCTTGCTACCCCATAGTGCCTTTTTAGGCAAGGCTCAAAAGACAAACCCACCTCCATAGGTATCACAAGGGATAAGAAACTAAGAGTAATGCTACTCAATGCCAGAAGTCTAAACCTCAAGATGCATGCACTCGAAACTCTCCTTAGCATGGAGAACATTGATATCTGTGCAGGAACAGAAACCTGGTTCAAGGCTCCCGAGAGCACCCCAGCACTACCAGGTTATACCTCATACCATGCTTTTCAGCCCCAAAACTTGGACCGAACCACAAAAGGAGGGGGAGTATCAATATTCGTCAAAGATACCCACACCTCCAGGTTGGTGGCAAAGCACGAAGCATCAAAGACTATCCATGTGCAACTAACAGTGGGTAAAACTGCCTTCCAGTTTATAGCCTGCTACAGACCACCCTCCCAAACCCAGGAGCCCCACTCGGCCTTCCTGAGAACACTGAAAAATATGAAGGTCTCTCCAAACACCATTATATTGGGTGACTTCAACTACCCAAACATAGACTGGGAGCATTACTCTAGCTCCAACACCCTAGCCCAAAGTTTCCTAGAATTTATAAACTCAAATGCTATGGAACAACTTGTTACCACTCCCACAAGAGGGAAAACATACTGGACCTGATCATCACCAACATGGGGACTCTATGCTCCAGACCAGAAGTGTATCCCTCACTGGTAAGATCAGACCATAAACTAATCTCACTGGATATTCACATCCCTACCCCACCTCCTGCCCAGAAAACCACAGTGAAAAACTTCTCTAAAGCAAATTTCACACTCCTCAAAACCGAGATGGAATCCTTCAAAGCCCCCGGGCCTGTGGAAAATATGGCCCAGACCGCAGAATCCTTTATAAATGCATTCTATGAACACCTTCAGGAATGCATGGATCATGCAATCCCAAATAAAACCAAGACCCAATCCTCCAAAGGCAGACGTCCTGTCTGGTGGACCCCAGTCATAAACAAACTATACACTAGAAGGAGGAAGCTACTAAATGATAGAGCAAAATCCCAAAAAGGGAAGGCATCTCTGATTAGTATTAGCAAAAAACTACGGGCACTCATAAAATCATCTAAGGCCAGCTTCGAGAGAAAAATTGCACAGGACGCTAAGGATAATCACAAGGCTTTCTTTAGTTATGTTAGGAACCTGGGTGGGAATTCCCAGATATGCTCAGAATTAGTCCAAAATGACAAAAAATACACCGAACCCACAGACATTGCCAACATCATAGCTGACAGGTTCAGCGCAATCTTCTCCCCACCAAAAGGGTAAATATCTATCCCAGCAGAGTGCTGCCCCCCTGACATCTTAGATGCTCAGGTAAGAGCTGCCCTCCCCAAAGCAAAAAACACAGCATCAATGGGACCAGACAGTGTCCCGGGCTGCGTTCTACATGAACTCCAAGAAGAGCTAAACCCAAACATAAAACTACTGTTCAATCTCAGCCTTACTACAGGATATGTACCCAAAGAGTGGCGTACAGCAACAGTGGTCCCTCTCCACAAAGGTGGTGCCTCAACGGATCCTGGAAACTATCGCCCCATAAGCCTGACTAGCTTGGTCTGCAAAGCTATGGAAAGGATCATCATGGACCTCATAAATAAAGATATTGGGGACCTACAGACACTGGATCCTACCCAGTTTGGCTTTGTTAAGGGCAGATCTTGCTTCTTAAATCTGGTTGATTTCTTTGAAACAGTCACCAAGGCCATTGATGAGGGGAAGGTGGTCCACACAGCCTACCTGGACCTCACAAAAGTCTTCGATACAATACCCCACTCGGGCATTATAGATGAGCTCACCAGCTTAAATATAAACCCCTATGTCACTAGATGGGCTGCAAACTGGCTCAAGGACAGAACCCACATGGTTAGAATTGCTGGAGCCATGTCAGACTCCAAACCAGTTACAAGTGGCATCCCACAAGGCTCAGTCCTGGGACCGCTCTTGTTCGATATATATTTCTCGGAGGTACAGGCCAACATGGAAGGACTGTGGTTGACCAAGTTCGCAGATGACTGCAAACTGGGAGCCATAATAGACTCTCCAGCCGACACAAGCATCCTCCAAAAGGGCCTCATAGAAACAGACAACTGGTGCCAGAGCCATGGCTTCAAGCTAAACGCCAAAAAGTGTATAGTCATCCCCTTTGGCAAAAACAAAGTGCCCACAAATTTACAGAAGAAGTAATTCGGGACCTGGGGACCCAAGTTGATAGTCTCTCATTTGACAACCACGTGGCCAAAGTGGTTAGAAAAACATTTTATATAGCCCACCTAATCATGAAGGGATTCACATCTAGATCAGGGGAGGTCATCGTGCCTCTTTACTCATCCCTCATCAGGCCCATAATTGAGTACAATGCCCCTTTTGGGATGTACCTTACCAGACACCTGCAGCAACTGGAAAGACCCCAAAAGTACCTCACCAAGAGGATCAAAGGGCTCAAACAGATGCCATATGCTGCCCGGTTAAAGAAACTCTAGCTCTACTTAGTGGCATACCACCTGTTCAGGGGCGATCTGTGCCTGACGTATAAAGCCATGTCCAACCCGGAATTAATGGACATGCTGCACCTCAGAAAATCCAAATCCCATTGAGCTACGTGCTCGAGAGACTTGAACCTCAGCACTGAAATAAATAGGACATGCTGGAGGGACAGATTCATAACCCAGAGGCTCCCTTCACTCTGGAATAAAATCCCAGTCCAGGTTAGGCAGAGTCCCTCATTGACTCTCTTCAAGAGGAATCTTGATGAGTGGATGGGAGATCGTAGGTTTAACCCGGGTATCACTTCTGTGTCACTGTTAGACACAGGCACAGTATACTAACCTCGAAAAAGGGCATAGCAAAATTAATTTAAAATGGGTGGCAAAAGCCAAACACATTCTGGCTAGGCTTATAAATGCCCTAGGGCAGATAGCCTAGTATGAACCTATGAACCTAAGTGCTTTGTGTGGGATAAGCTGTAGCAATCAGTCTGCTGTCTACTAAAGTTAGAAAAAATAAATTTGTTTTGGTTTGTTTTACTTTGCTCTTTGGATGAGGGTAAGGTAGGGGACCCAGAGTAATTGAGTGCATCTTTTTCTTTCGTTTCCAATGAAGAGCCTGGAAAGGAGGGACTGAGATGTGTATCCAGATATCTGCTTACAGCAACTGCACAACAGATTGGCTTTTGCTCTTCCAATAAAGAGGTGGGGCAGGAGGGAGGGGGTATGCATCTGGCTACTTGATTAGCATGCCAGTACAAAGACACAGGCTTTTTGTGTTTGTTTGCTCTTCAAATGAAGAGCTGGGGAGGAGGTGAGCTAGTACAGAGAGCAACCACTGGTGCTGTAGAAGACAGCTATGCCTTTGGAAGGCATTGTAGCCAAGCACTGCTGGGGTACTCTCTGCAGCTCCAAAGCACGGTCTCATTAACTGCACACATCTCTACATTCTCCAGGGTAAGGACAGCTTGCAGGGAGGGGAGTTCCTTATTTAGACTCCTGGCATTGAGCAGTAGTATCTTCAGATTTTTTGAGTTGGTTTTGCTATATTGGCATGTTCAGCAGATGAGCAAGTCCATCCTGTGGGGGTAATATATGGTGACCTCCCCTGGTTAACTGAAAAGGAAAAGGGAGGACTAATGCTGCCTGGGCCAAGAGGGGTCCACCATGAGAAATTTTGATTGAAAGCCATACAGGAACTTCCTTTTTCATGGAAAGAAGAAGGTGTCCATTTGTCCAGGCTTCCTTGCATGGGTTCCTTGAACAAAACTTTCTGGGCTGATGTTTCAGATTGCAGGTAAAAACATCTATGTCTAGGGTTTCCAACTGGTGGAAAATCTGTGGAAAGTCTCTCTGTTTCACTTTTGTTTGTGAGAGTCTTTCATTGTTCTTCTCTGCTAATATGCCGGAATGCAGACTGCCAGAAGGAAAATATCATGTTGAATAGCAATTGCTATCATTACTGGTCTGCACCTGTGGTAAAATCGTGTGCCCCCTTGTGTACCACAAGACAGTGGTATTGTCTGCCAGAACCTGAAGTGTTGTTGGGGAAGAAAGGTGGTGGAGACACAGAAAAGCAAGGATCAGTGCTTTTATTTATGTTTATATGTTCTCTTCTCTCTCTCTTTTTTTTTTTTTTTTTTTTTTGTGAATACCCTGCACCTTGACAGCTTTTGAGCAAGCACCATAGACCCTTACTCGTGCATCTGTGAAGATGTATTCCTGGATTTGTCCTGATCTAAATGATCCATCAACACAATTATTACTTCACAAAGGGCAAGAGAGGAATAAGAAATGGCAGGGGATGACAGTGCTGTATCCAAACAGATTTTAGGCACCAATGAATTTTCCTCATGTGTAGTCTGGCAAATAAATAATCTAAATGGTGGATGCCATATTCCACGGCTCTCAGAATCTCTCTTGCCAAGGTTAAAGAGAAGTTTGTCATGGATAGAAAGTATTCTGTTAAGAAGTAAATCTTGTCTAAAGGAAGAAATGCCATCATAAGGGATGTGTTGATATGACAATCTAGAACAGCAGAGAATGAGAGAGAAGAATGGACTTGCTAAAAGTCAGAATGAAACATAGGTTTTGGACACAATTTCAAATGCTGATGAATTTTGTGGAGGGAAGTTGCTTGAATGAGAATGTAATCTGAATGGGGGTGTATACAGATACATGGGGGCTAGGAAAAATTATGACAAGGACCACACATTGTCAGTACTCTGAGCAATGAAAAGCCTAAAATGCAAAGCATTAAACAAAGTGTAATCTCAAAGCACAGAATCTTAAAGTTAATTTGAAGATGACAAATTCAAAGGTGAGTATCTCTGCAGTCCAAGGTAGCCAAAAAGCTTTTAAAAAAATAATGGAAGTTGATTTTGGAGTGTTATCTTTCTAATGCCAGTCAGGCTTTTTTGTTGCAGGTGATGGAGACTCAGGAGATACAGAAGATTAAAGGAAGGTGTCTTCCAAAGTTTCTTTCCAGTACAGGAGGGACAGTAGAAAGTATGCAAGCTTCCTTATGTAAAAAAAAAAAAGCTAGAGTATCTATTTTGAGAATCAGAGAACTGTTTTCTCTTCCAATTAAAATCATCTACTGTATTGTGTCTCTAAGAGTTTCTCTTGGGAAGAATTAGATGATAAGGTATTATCCAGTCAGACTTGAGTGCACCTGACAAGAATAGTCCAAGAGCTCAGAATCTGGCTCAAAGGAAGGATTTGAAAAAGCTGCGAGAAAACTCCTGCCCATCTCTTGAATGTCTTTGGTAACAGCTGCAGAAGGAAAATAATGGGGTTTAGGTTTTTGCTTTTTCTTCTTCTTTGGGAATGTTAAAGATACCATATGGAAAGGACCCAACCCCATACATACATCCATCAAAGAACCATGGAGGTCCTCTTGTACTAGAATCTGAGGAACCTCATCACATCCTTTAGAAATCACAAGCCTGGGTTCCATGTTTGAGGCCTTAGTCACAGTCTTGAGTTGTTGGATTGCAAGTGTCATAAGGCTGTCCCTTGTCAGCCACTAATGGGGTCACAACAGTGTGAACAGACCCAGAGGTCAGGCAGTCTGTGGGTTTATTAATAACATCAGAGACATTTTCCTTCTGCTTTTTAGTATTTCTTTCTGGCTGTGAAGGGACTTCTAAGGCAAACATTTTCAACAGCATAGTGGTGCATGCTACAGCTTTCAATTGTTTGTTTTCCATGCACATTTTTAAAAAAGATAGATGACTTCTCAAGGTTTTTGGGACAAAAGCCTGACACATGGAACAATCCATGACATTTTGTTTGGGTCCTAGGCATGGAGTATGTCTATCCTTATACAAAATCTGCATACCCCAGTGGCATTTCCCTCTTTTAGATTACATGAACAACTATTCAATGACAGAAGTATAAAAAAAATAGGAAGGGTCCTTAATGAAGTATTTAACTTTCCCTCACAAAGACAAGTGGATCCTTTTGTACATCTGATAGACAAAGTCTAGATTCCTAGACTGGTGGCAAGGAAGTTACATGGATTTGCATACTCATATGTCTCTTAAGTACCAGCATGCTACCCTCAAGCTTATTTCTAATGTTGGACATTTAGTGCATGAAGAACCTCCCATGCTTTGGCACAATGGCTGGCCATATGGTATACTTCGCATGATGTTCCATCTGTCATCACTATTGTAACAGTGACATAATGACGAATATCAAATGATTTTTTTTTTTTGAGATTTTCTCAACTAAAAAAACAAAAAACAAAAACAATTATGCTTGAATGAATAGTGTTACTGGAAGGGAAACTGTTTTCAGCAAGGTAATGTGTATGGTTGGTATTTGGGGCAGCAGCAGGGTTATGGTAAGCACACGAGCAATGTAGTACATTAAGCAGCTTTGCTCCAACCCTACAAATTACCTTACCAAACCCATATCCGTAACACTATCACTGCACAAGACATTCATGTACACGTCACATACAGCTATGCACGCACACCATTAATACTGTCACTTCAGCTAGCCTCTACTTCAACCCTAACCCACAAACAGGAACAAATCCAGCAAAACACTCACTAAGTAGCTACCTGGCACCCAATTCTAGGATGGCATTACCAAAAAAAGCAAAAGAAAAATTGTTTCCCATCCTGTTCCACACACGCATCTTAGCTCCAATTTTACCTTTTAAATCTGGGTCGACTGCTCCAATTTGATGTGCATCCTCTTTGACATCTTCCATTTCATTAGCTCAAATGTACAGTCAGTAAGGGAGAAAGAGACTTCCAGGAGCTTGGCAGAGTCAAAACGGACCAGCACCAGTCAAGCTTGCAATCTAACACTAGGGCCAGTATCATTACCAAACATTGCTGAAAGCTAATAATCTGGCACTGGTGCTGACATTTTGGGAAAGCTGGTAATGCGCATGGCTAAAGATGATGATGTGTTTACTGCGGATCTGGAAGGAACTATGTAGTGCATGTCTGAGCATAGAACTGCATGCTGGTATTGATCAACTTCTCATCAGTCTGCAGTTTCTCAGAACATCCCTGATTTTGACTCTTATTTTTGCCTTCACTTGTAATTTTCCTGGTAAATCACTGAAGATTATTTACAGTCAATCAATAATATCAGTTAAAGTTTTATAGTTCATATTGGTCAGGGAATGCATGTTGATGAAAAGTCTGTTCTATTAACAAACGTGAATTAGATTTCCACAATTTTGCAGAACATCTTTGATATTGCCAAATGTTTTTGGCATTCCTCATAATGTTTTTGATTTTCTGGTAAATGCCTGAGCATTACAGTCAGTCAGTAATGTCAGTCATTAGAGTTTCATAGTTCTTATTTTTCAGAAAATACATGTAGATAATGCAATGAGAGTGCTTCAGGTCAAAGAATGAATACTGTTCACCAAAACTACTTTCACCAAAAATGGAGTTTGTCATTTCCTCCACTGTTGTGTGACCTCAGAGTTGGTGTGTGTATGTATGTGTGTGTATATATATATATATATATATATATATATATATATATATATATAAATATGGATATATATTAAAAAAAATCTGTCTGAGGGCTGTGGGGGAGCTTGCCACTCAGCAAAAAAAAATTACTAATGTTCACCAAAGGTAGTTTAAGTGAGCTGTTATCGATCTATTTATTTTCAATGAAACTACCTACATAGCTTCCTGGGAACTTTTTCTGGATTACAGTCATTAAATACTAACAGGTATATCAGCCAGACTTTGCATCTTTCAGAAAATTCTTACTAATTTATCAACATTCTAAGGACACAACAGAAATATTACAATCAATTCCTGATTTGGGGTATATGTCTCTGATTCTTGAGCTGAGAAGTTAAGAGGGCAGGATGAGAAGATGCAGTGGTTACACTCACACAGCTGGATCATGGTCAAATGGTGCCCAAGGCAGGCTAATGAGCCAGGGGACCACTAGCCATACCAATATCCCCATTAATTTGCTATATTTACAAAGTTACCATAAAATACCATTTTGATTTAATTTAAATCTTTTATTTTTAATTTTACAGCAAAAACATTGACAACCACTTGGGTAAAAAAAAAACATAAAAAAGACTTGTATTGAAAAAGAGACTAGCATGAGCAAATGTAAACTTCTCTTCCCTTGAAATTCACATTTATTTAAATTTCAACTGGTAAGCCTTTAAACTACAAGATCTTAAGATCACACTATCATAGGAGGTTATTAGGCTAAGAGCCCCAGGGCCCTTAGAAGCCAAGCCAAGTTCTACCAGTGTTCTTAAGGGTGTCTTGTTCAGACAGACGCTAAAATCATCGTCTATTGCTCCTGTCTAAGAAAGACACAGGTGGAATACCAGGGGTGAATTTCCAGTTACCCATTCAATCATCCAAGGTACACTTAAAAAGGGCCAAATGAAGGGCTTTGCTTAACATGAATAGGAAGCTTGTTCCAAAGGTGGGGCAACCTCTGTGAGACAAATCTGTCTCTCCAGTAAGTTCTGTTGATGTCACATACCAGGTTAAGGTCATTTGATCAATTGACCCATGTGCCATTTGACTTGCAAATGTGCAGAATTTCCATTAAAGCTGAGTCGAGACTGCTCTGTATGCAAAGCACAGGTCACCTCTGAGCAGTGTGTATGACAAAGAGTAAAGTCACAATGATTTCAGTCTGTCTGCATAAGACGGATCTTGGAGACTGATTTTTTTTTTTTAAGACACTTTTGCAGTCTCTCCAATTGCTGCAGGTATTTGGAAAGGAACTTACCAAAGGGTGCATTGTACTCTGCTATTGGCTATTATTGGCCTGATGAGGTAAGTGTACAGGGGGTTATAACCTTTTTTTTTCCTGGAGGCAATGTCCTTACTTATGAGATGAGCAATATAAAAATGCCCTTCTTACCTCTGTGGAGACATGTTGATCAAAGTCAAGGCTATCAACCTGTGTGCCTATATCTCTCACCACCGACTGTGTGCTTAGCATATTGCTATTGATGTGGTAGTTTGCAGGAATATCACCTGTGCAAAGGGGATAATAATGCACTTGACTTTGGCACCAGTCATTAGTCTGCTTAAGACCTTCTTGCAGGATGTTGACATCACTAGGGATTTCAATGATCATTTCTAGTTTGCAGTCACCAGCAAACTTTGTCAACCACTGTCCTTTAGTTTTAGCCTGTACTTTGGAGACTAGATTCCAAACAGTAGGAGTCCCCGAATTGATCCCTGTGGAACAGCATTGGTTACAGGTCTGCTAGAGGAGGTGGAGTCCCCTATTTTGACTGTGCAAATTCTATCAATGAGCCAGTTTGCAACACACCTGACAATATATGGGATGATACCCAGCTGGATGAGATTATCAATGATATTTATTATAACCTGTGCCCTTCTGAGAATTCATAGCTTCTCTCAATTGCAATTTGCAAACATTACAAAACGTTTCTAATGAAGCATTCAACTCTGGGTTGAACGTACTAGGTTTCTTAAAACTACTACCTACTGTTGATGCATCTTTAAACATAGTTTTAAGCATAACATTTAGGGCAAATGCCCTAATGTCCAAAATAGTTTAACGAATACAAGAAAAAAATGATAATGAACGTAGACCTTTAAATGAGTTTATACATGATTCCTCAATAACTATCCGTCCTGCCGATAAAGGTGGTGGGATAGTGATATATGACACAGACAAATATTGTGAAGAAAAGTTTTTTATGCTAAGTGATGAAAAAGTATATCAGAAAGTTTCTTTAGTGCATTTTGAGCATTTATGTGAATATGTCTATAAATCTTTAAATGACCGCTACCTTAGAAATGTCATTAATAAGAAGTTACTTGACCATTTTGTGGTTATGTATCCCTTGGTACCTGTTATTCAAGGACAACCAAAAGTACATAAGAGTATAACTCGACCACCTTTGAGACCGATAGTTGCTGGTCAAGGCTGGGTAACCCAACCATTATCAATCTATGTTGAGAAGAATCTAAGGCTAGTGCTAATGAAGTCCACTAATATAGTGTGTGACACTAAGCAGTTTATTTATGATTTGCTTATGGTGGCTACAGGTAATAATGATAAATTAATAGGAAGCTCTTTGGTTGCCCTTGATGTGAATTCCTTGTTTACAGTGATACCACATTCTTATGGTATAGAAGATGTTAGTAGTTACTTACCTCAAAGTCATATGTATGAACAAGCAAAAATTGAGTTAATACGCATGTTATTAGAAACAATATTAGGTAATCATATTTTTGTTTAAAGATAGTTATTACTCGCAATTGCTTGGTGTAGCTATGGGCACCCCATGTGCCAATAGCTACACCAACATAGTTTTAGCATACTGGGAAGAGAGGTTTGTATTGAATAATGCAGACTATTCTGAATGCATTTTTTTGTATAAAAGATTTGTGGATGATTTGGTACTTATTTGGACAGGATCTTTGGAGTTACTGAATCAGTTTTTGCTATATATTAATAGTACTACTGACTTTCTGTGTTTCACATATGTAATTTCTAGTACACAAATAGATTTTCTTGATATTACCATAAAGAAAATTGTGGAAGGTTATTTTCCCACAGAATTGCACGGAAAATAATGTTGCAGGAATAACATACTATTTAGAGATAGCATGTATCCTACCCATATATATAAAAACATAATTAAGGGGCAGGGCATGCGAATTTCAAGATTAGATGTTGGTGAAGCTAAATTTAATTTAAAGAGGATATAAATAGATATGGTGCAGAATTATCTGAACGTGGATATAAAGACAAGGAAATATATAAAGGGATACAGGAAGTACAAATACTGAGGGAAGATAGAGCAAGACCTTATATGCATGGGCCAACATTAAATCAACACAATAAATCTAGAGTCAATTATGACAATAGTGAAGTAAAATTTACATTGGAATACTCTAGCAATGTTAATTGTGCAAGACAAATTATTGAAAATAATTGGTTCATATTGCAAGCAGATACTGATATAAATCAAGTAATTAGAAATAAACCAAAATTTTGCTATAGGAACAAAAAGAGTCTTAAAAGACTTATGTTATACTAATATCAGAACCTAAATGACATGAATATGTATGGGTTACAGAAATGTGGCAGTTGTAGTGTATGCAATGTGTTAGCATCAAACAATGAATTTATACACCCTAAGACAAAAAATATAATTCAAAATATCAGCTAATTGTACAACGAAAAATATAGTTTATCTAGCTATTTGTAATTTTTGCAGCTCATTCTATGTGGGCATGACGAACAGGACACTATGGGAATGCATTAGAGAACATCTAGCAGCAATCAGAAATAAGGATGTAGAGAGAAGTGTTCTTGCGAAGCACTCAGCTATGTTTCATTATACACATGCATATAGCTTTAGAGTCATAGAATGTTAATACTTAAGCCCAAGACTAGGGGATTTAAAAAACCTGACGGAACAGCGTGAATTGAAGTAGATATTAGAATTGCAAGCTGATAAATTCCCAGGTCTTTATGATAGGGCTTCTATTAAGCCGTAAATAAAGGCTAGACCTTTGAAATAGAATGTATGTATTTTTATGTGTATTTTTTATATCAATATATGTACATGTATTTTTTATATTAATAAATATATATATATATATATATATATATATATATATATATATATATATATATATATATATATTTATATATATTAATATATATATGGGTTCTGGACGTTTGCTCAAATGAGCAAATGACTGAAACCCAGACAGCCGGGCATACTTACGCGAAAGTGCCTTTTGCGTAAGTATGCCTGTTGCCGAGGCTGTACTACGGTGCGGGTAAGGGAAATCTCCGTTTTCCCCACTGTAGTGCAATCTCAGAGGGAGAATATTAAAGTAGGGGGTGTGGGAGGCACAGCCCCCGACATGGGGGGGTGCAGGGTGGCAAAGCCCCCCTGCTAAAATGTTAATGTAGTGTTTTTTTTTTTTTGTAACATGCTTTAACGAAAGTGCTTTTTCGATAAAAGCGCTTTTGTTAAAGTGTGTTCAGTTATTATGGACTCCTAGATCCATATATATATATATATATATATATATATATAGACACACACACACACACATTTATTTATATATTAAAGTAGGGCATGGAGGCACACACACATGCAGGGCAAAGCCCCTGCTAAAATGTTAATGTAGTGTTTTGTAACATGCTTTTTTGTTAAAGTGTGTTCAGTTATTATGGACTCCTAGATCCATATATATATATATATATATATATATATATAGACACACACACACACACACATTTATTTATGTACATATAGTTTTTAGAATGTTGTTTTAGTTATGTATTCTTGCTTGATTCTTGATATAGACACACAATATGCACATTTTTTTAAGTAGCTAGTATGGTGCTGATTTTAAGAATCTGATTAAATAATTGGTTAATTGGTGATTTATGTGTATAAATATGGAGGTAATGAAGTGAGCTGTTCATGGTCTGAAGAAGCATCGTTGATGTGAAAGTGCTAAACTGTACCTGTAATAAATCATCTACATTTAGCCACCTAGTCTAATAAAAAGATCTATTTGCAGGCTTGCTCCTGCTTCATGCAAGTGATTATATACTCACAATTTTTAAGAAAAAGTTGAAGACACACATCTCAGGAATATCTCATTAATTCCTATTAGAAGACAATATTGTGAATGTACAACTCTTAAACTAAAATTATTTTACTTTCACGTTCATAAATTGATGTCTTCCCAAACATGTCAGAGCTTCCTATGGTGATCTTTTCAAGACCAACAAACGTAGTGTCCCACTTTCCCAATTCCACCTCGGTAGTTAACTGACCAGACTGCCCCCCCACCCCTTGCAAATTCCTGGATCTGCCACTGAATGCATATCACACACATCTGCCTGTAAAAAGGGCTAATTTAAAAACGTATTCAGAGTTACAATATTACATTAAACTCACAGACTTCATGTTGTTAAGTTTATTCCTAACCAAGTAATAAATATACTATTAACAGTAAGTGAAACAAAAAAAAAAACAAGGATTTACCCAAACAGCATGACTCATATGAGGATGCTCCATTTTACTCCAATCAATTCTTTCCTTTACAGCACAACTACTCCAGAAGGCAATGCCAAGTATTTACACACACACCCACACATTACATAGATGTGACCATCAATTTATAGCTCATTCCATACCTGTGCACACCACAGACATTTGCTTGCAATCAAATAAATAAACAAATTCATAAATAATGACCTGGAAATGTATTTCAGTTCTCTCTTGGTCATTTGGCCTTGTTTTCCATACACTTCGGTGAGAGACAACAAGAAGAGCCACTATTTAGGCAGTCATTGGGGACTGTTCAGTTTTTTGCTATTTGCAACCCTAACCCCACTGTGCATGTGTAGTAGTGTGCATAGAGTTTGACACAATGGTTAATGGATGTGTCATTCATGTATGAGTGATGTGACCTGGCAGGACAGCCCTGCCACTCTTGCACTCCGTGTTCTTTGGGGGATTCAGCTGCTGGAATGTGTTCCCAGGGTATGGAATCCCATACCTTCTAACCAATGCAAGGCAAGCTAGCAACGCTCGATTACTTCTATCTTCCCACACAACAGCTGCAACAGGCACCAGAGTCACTAATCAAAGTTATAGCTACTGGATTGCAGTCATGAGTGTTTATCTCCTAACAACAGAGCTGTCTGTCCAACCATATACCAAAAAATGCACAGGCAACATAAATACTTCACATTAAACCAGACCAACTTCAATAATAATGTGCAATGGTCATGAAGAAAAATTACATTCCTGAATGACAGCTTAATTAACTGCATATAATTGCGAATATTTAACAAGTGAAACATAAAATGTAATCTGACAGCAACAATGACACAACACTAACACAAATGTAGTAAATCTGCAAATCAAAGCATTCTTCTGACAGTTTTAAGTTGCAAAGAAGAAACCAACTTTTTGTTTTTAAGGTCATGCTGACTTCACTTGAGAAAACATACAGGTCCATATTCTGTATATAAATAATAATATATATACTGGCCAGTCTCCCATATCCTCTGTGCAGGTTTCAAGATGCAGTGCTAGGCCAATTACAGAAACACAGATGGTTATGGGTTTCTGTATGGAAGATTGCAGATGATGTCTAAAAGCAGCAGGCTTAAATCAGTTATGCTAATTAGAGTCACATTCTAAATTTGTTCCATATTGGACAAGTCGACTTGAAATTAATGTCATTATATCTGACTCAAACAAATGCATAGTGAATAATATCTTATCTTTCGTTTCCAGATTGTCTCTGTATATGGGATGGAGGTGGAGATTTATTACTACTTTAAATGTCAAATGCAGCTCTAGTGTACACTACATGGGGCAGAATAAGGCCTAAATCAGGTAAATTATTTATGAAACAAATGCATATCAAACACAAAAGAGCAATATACAGACCATGACTGAATACAAATATAAAGTATTGAAAATCAATAACTTGCACGCCTTTAGAATCAGAAAAAGAGCCTCAACTATTAAAGAAAGCACTAGAATCAAAAAGGGATACAACACGTATTTAAAGCAACTACTTCAACTTTAGATTACAAGAAACACTTTCCATATAGTTTATATAAGATATTAGAGTTCAGCCTCATTCATTAACATGCAAATTAAATATATAAATGTCCAAAATATCTGAATGCACTGTCACATCAAATTAGTAAAGATTACAGCTTAATTTATAACTTTGAAAGTTGCCGAAGAGTTACCAAAACAACATATACCTTATAAACAGAATCACTCCATTTTACAGAACACAACTCTGTACAAATTAAAACTGCTACAAGCAAACGTACCATACCATCATTAATATTCTTGAATGTAGGTATTTTAAGAAACTGTTCATAGGTAGGTACTAGGCTATCGGCCCAAGGGCCTATGTAAGCCTAGCCAACAAGGTTCCCTGGCTTACTCTATCCAATAAAGTTATTTTCCTGTGCCACTGTCGAGCAGAGACACAGAAGTGATCCCCAGGGTATATTTCTTATTTCCCATCCACTCATCAAGTTTTTTTTGAAGAGTGCTAATAAAGAACTGTGCTTGACATAGATGGGTAGCCTGTTCCAGAGTATGGGAAGTCTCTGGGACAGGAATCTATCCCTCCAGCATGTCCTGTTTATTGTGGTGACAAGGTTTAGGTCCCTAGAGTATGTAGCTTGGAGGGATTGGGATTTCTTTAGGTGTAGCATGTCCAACAGCTTTGGGTTTGACATAGCTTTATATGTTAGGCAGAGAACACCTCGTGTAGGCAATATCCTACGGAGTAAAGTTTTTTTTTTAAAGAGTTTTTTGAGGCGGTCAGTGTAGGGCATTTGTTTGAGGCCAGTAATCCTCTTTGTGAGGTACTTCTGTGGCCTTTCCAGCTGCTGCAGATGTCTTGTGAGGTACATTCCAAAAGGGGCGTTGAACTCTATAATGGGTCTAATGAGTGTCGAGTACAGGGGAACAATGACCTCTTATTTCCTGGATGAGAACCCTTTTATGATGAGGTGTGCCACGCAGAAGGACTTCCTGACTACTGTGGCAATGTGACTATCAAAAGAGACTACTGTCCACCTGGGTCCCAAGGTCTCATCACACATTCGGTGTTAAGTAGATTGCTGCCTATGTGGTAGTTCATGGGTACAGAGTTTTTACCAAAGGGGATGACGCTGAACTTTTTGGCATTAAGCTTGAGGCCATGGCTCTGACACCAGGCATCTGTCTCAGCAAGGCCCTTCTGTAGGATGTCCACATTATTTGGGGACTTGACTATGGCTCCTAGTTTGCAGTCATCTGCAAACTTCCTTAGCCAGAGGCCTTCTGTGTTAGCCTGTAGTTCAGAGAAGTAGATACCAAACAGGAGAGGTCCCAGGACTGAACCCTGTGGTACTCCACTTGTCACTGCTTTGAGGTCAGCTTTGGAGTCTGTAACTTTTATAGAGTGGGTTCTGTCAGTGAGCCAGTTGGCAACCCATCTTGTGACATAGGGATTTATACCTAGTTTGGCTATAATTCCAGATTGGGGGATGGTGTCAAAAGGCTTGGCGAGGTCAAGATAGGCTGTGTGAACCACCTTACCCTCATCTATGGCTTTGGTGACTGCCTCAAAGATGTTGATCAGGTTCAGAAGGCATGATCTGCCTTTCACAAACCCAAATTGGGTGGGATCCAGAGTTTGGAGGTTACCAATTTCTTGCAGACCAGGCTCATATCAGGCTAATAGGTCAATAGTTCCCGGGATCAGTGGTGGTTCCCCTTTGTGGAGTGGAATAACTGTTGCTGTGCGCCATTCAGTGGGCACAAAGCCTGATGTGAGGCTGTTATTGAACATGGTGCTTAAGTGGGGAGCCAGTTCATTCTGAAGTTCATGTAAAACGCAGCCTGACTGGGATGTTGTCCGGTCCAATGGATGCTGTGTTTTTGGCTTCAGAGAGTTCAGCTTTTACCTGCATAGTTGTGATTACAGGGACTCTGCATTCTTCCTGTATAGATATGGGCCCTATCTGCCAGTATGTTGGCAATATCAGTTGGTTCTGTAATTTTCGTGCCGTTGTGCTGTAAACTCAGAGCAGATCTGGGTGTTGCCATCGAGATTTGTGACAGCTATAGAATGCTTTGTGGTTGTCCTTAGAATTAGTGGCAATTTTGTTTTCGTAGCTAGCTTTGGAGGATCTTATAAGGGATCGCAGCTTCTTACTGAGGCTGACCAGGGAGCTCCTCCACTCATGGGATTTTACTCTCTTTTGCAGCAGTTTTTTCCGTCTGTTGTACAGTTTGTTTATGGCAGGGGACCACCAGATTGGCTTCCTTTTTTTGGTGGATAGCGTCTTGGTTCTGTTTGGGATAGCACGATCCATGCACTCGTGTAAGTGCTTATAGAGTGTATTTGTGTAGGATTTAGCAGTTGTAACTGTATTGTCCATCTGCATGGGTGTCACGAAGTTCACCACTTCTGTCTTAAGAAGCATGACGTTGGCTTTGGAGAAATTTTTTACCATGGTTTCCTTAATGGGGGGGGTGGAGGCGGGATGTGGATATCAAGTGTGATTAGCTTATGGCCAGATTGGACCAACGAGGAATTGACTTCAGGTGTGGAACACCGGTCACTCATGTTGGTAATGACTAGGTCTAGGATATTGTTGCAAACAACCAGCAAAAAAAGTCTAAAAAAAGATATTGTTGCCCCTGGTGGGGGTGTGAATAAGTTGATCCAGGGCATTGGAGTTTATGAATTCCAGAAAGCGTTGAGCTAAGAAGTTGGTACACAAGTAGTTTTCCCAGTTAATGGTGGGGTAGTTGAAGTCACCCATTATTACGGTGTTTGGTTGAACTCTAATATTTTCCAGTACATCAAGAAAAGAGGAGTGGGAATCCTTGGGCATGGTAGGGAATCTGTAGCAAACTACAATTTGGATTGCAGTTTTGCCCAGAGTTAGCTGCACTTGGATAACCTCGGATGCATTATGCTGAGCAACTAGCCTCCCTGGAGGTGTGGATATCCTTAATGAATATGGACACACCTCCGCCTTTGGTGTTTCGGTCCAGGTTACATGGCCGAAAAGTGTGGTATGAGTTGTAAGCCTAGTAGTGCAGGGGTGCACTCTGAAGCCTTGAACCAGGTCTCAGTCACTGCACAGATATCAATGTTCTCCATTTTAATGAGTGCCTTGAGTGAGTGCATTTTGAGATTTAGACTTCTAGCATTGAGCAGCATTACCCTCAGTTTTTGCTTGCCTGTTCCTGTTACGGTGGTGAATTTGTTATTTGAACCTTGCCTAAAAAAGGCACTATAGGGGCAGCAAGAGCCTTAGCCAGTATCTGGAATCCCAGGGGTGACAGGTGCAGGCCATCTATGCAAATCATTGTGGTCTGTCGACCATGTCATCCCAAGCAGACAGATACCGGATCCCCTTAGAATGACACCAGAAGCTTAGCCAATTGTTGAAGTCAATCATTTTGTCCTTGTAGTGCGGGTATCATTCTGGGTGATGGCAGAATGCTACTCAGGGCTAGGGTCATACCTGCCTGGGCTACAAGATTGGACAGCTCTTCCATGTCTCTTTTCATGTAGTTAAGGGAGATACGTCTCAGGTCATTCACACCAACATGGACAATGACAGAGTCATATTTGTACTTGTGGAGTGACCTGAGTGTGTAGGTTATGTGGCGGATCCTGGCAGCTGACAGTAACCTTCTCCTTGTTTAGCCTGGTGAGTGGGACATCAGTGTGCCTGACTATAGAGTCACCTATGACTAGTGTGTTGGGTACGCTGTTTTGCCTTATTGACTGTGGTTTAGTGCCACACTGAGTCGGTGGGCTGTGTGTCATTTAGGTTGTGTTGGGGGATGGAGATTGCTTGCTTTTCTGCTTTGGGGGATGGAGATTGCTTGCTTTTCTGCTTTGGAGGTCTCTGTTGCTTAGACATTATTATTGAGAGCCTCTGCAAATGTTTTTGTTTTACTATCTGTGGATTTTGGTGGTGTAGATTTAGTGAGACTATGTGATGAGTATGGTGTGGTGAAAATGTTTACCTTCTCCTCTTGACTGTCAGGTTCAGTCTTGGTTGGAGAGAGCTTTACCTCCAGTTTGGCTAGATAAGTGCATCTCTCACAGGTTGTAGTGTTGGGTGGTAGGCGGAGAGGGTTGTCTGTGTACATGAGGCAATTTCTACATTGCCTCAAGATGCCCAGATTCATCAGATAGACAGGAGAGAACACTGGGAGCTGACCCTTGAACATGCCTGAATTAAAAACTATTTTCTTCTAGATAAGAGAGGAAAGTGAGTACAAGAGCTGTTTTTCTCTAAGCAAGTGAGAAAAGTACAGAAACTGTTTTCCTCTAGGTAATGAGGAAGGTTGAGTGCTATAGTAATTAGTAGCTTATTTAGTGCTTACAAGTTCTGAACAAGTGCTGAGCACGAATAAGCAAATTTAAGTGCTAAAACTAAGAATCTGTATCTGCACTATACGAGTTACAGGACAGAAACAAGTGCAAATGCAGGCTTTCAAATCAGAAAGTTGCGAGAGATGGAAGAGATTTCTCAAACGGCCAATAACTACAATTTCTGGGCCAGAACCACTCCTTATGTGGTAGACAGGTTACCTAGTGCTTACCACTCTCACTGATAAGCTAGAAGGCTTCCCTCAAACACAGAAAGACTTAGAGGACTCAGAAGCTTACATACAGTCCTGGATACAGCAAATCTGTATCTGGAACACTAGTTGCAGGAAAGGTAGGAAACAGGCTTACATTATTTTTACAGAAAAGTAGCAAAAACAGTAGTAAAAACAATTCACATACAGTGCAAGCTAGCACACGAGTATGTAGCAATATTAGACAAAACACAGTTTAGAAAATGCAATTAAATTAAAAAGGACTAAAAGCAAGTGCAGAAAGAGTTTATTAGGTAGAATGTGGTAAAGAGATGAGACTGGGGGAGTGTCCCAGATCAAATCTACAGTGAGGTGGGCAACTGCAAAACACCAAATTTAAACTACAAGCCAGAAATAGGGAGGGTGGGTGTGACAAAACAGTTTCAACAGAGATCTAAGCAACAATTAACAGTACAAACTCTAAAACCAAAAAAATATACTCAGCTCTGCATATTTGAGGCTTGTGGTGTCTTGATTCCACAACGATTTCAAGTGGTTTAAATGTCTGACCTTCTGTGGGCAACTCAGCAAAAACAAATTAGTGCTGTATGATGTGGAAACAAACTGCATGACAGCTTGCAAGTAACTAGTTCAGAAACTGTATGGAAGTTTCATTTAATGACATATAAACACAAATATCAGACACTTGAGACTGCCGAGTAGAGTTCGGTTTCCAACTGTTCTTAACTCATTCACTCCAATGGCACTCAGGAAGTTTGCTCTGCAACTTCCAGTGGGTGGAGCCTAAGCCTTTTGACTGAATCAAATTATGGCCTCACATTTCAAACAAATATTCATATCTTTGGAAGCATAGGGATTATGAAATAAGTATAAATGGCAAACTCTTCAGCACAAACTATTTTTATATTCAGGAGTATTCTTTAGGTTCTGGATCTTAAACTGAATTTTGTAAGTCACAGTAACTATTACATTTATAATATTTTGTAAAGAACTTACAATATCTCAGCAACCACTCAAGTTACATACATACACACACACACACACACACAGCAGCATTGTACTCCTCTAGCTGAGAGATTCCATATGAATATAAGGAGTTCTGTTTGTGTTGCTTGGTTGTTGAGATATTTAGAAAAATGTGAAAAGTATACCTATGTAAATTAACATCATAAAAACAGTTAATATCTATTTACCTACACTAGACAGAGGTCAAAAAATAATGCAGTTGAGTTTACTACTGGGTAAGCTTTAAAATGAAATCTTTTAAAACCTTGAACATAGCATAGTTTTGGAATTATTGATGCAAATATGAACAAGCAATCTTTGACCCCTAGAGGCGTCAGTAGGAATTAACTACAGATGCACATGGAGGCGTCACTCAGATGTAATGAGTTAAATGCCAAAATACTCAATGAAAGCTTTCAGAGGTGGGGGTGGACGTTGAAGTGCAGTATACAATTTGACTACTTAAGATCGGAGAGTGGTAAGCATTTTCCATCCATAAGACTAGAACTAAATTATGGAGGCTGATGCATGCCTCACAAACTAATAAACCGACGAGGGTTCAAGCACAGCTTTACAGTAGAAGCAGTACTTTCTAAATATTTAACAGAAAATATTATTTTGTATTTAATAGTTATTTCTCTTCAGCTGTAGCCCACTTTGCCTAAGTAAATAAAGTGTGTCTGACAGAGCCATGTATTGCTTCTGACGGAGCATGTTCTGATAATATACATAATTTCTTCCAAAATCCAACCTTATGTTTCACAAGCACCTTTTCTAAACACTCTGTTTCAGAATTTGCATGTTTCATTCCTTAACAATATAAACAAACAAAAAAAGTTAAGGACAATTTCTTGTATCAATTAATATCCACCATCATCTTAAGGTAATGCTTCCCTATTTTTATTTATAAAAAATGTAGCATCAGCAACTTGCTGTACTTTATAGCTTGTAGGAATGTTACGCTTGTTATTTTTTTATCTAGTAAAAACATATTATCATGTGGGGTGTCGTGAGATGCTAAGGAAGATGGCAACTTAGGAAAGCAGTTCATACCTGGGAAAGTACCAGAGATGGAAGGGAGCAGCTCGAAGTGTCAACAGAGAATAAGTGAGTAATAGTAGGTGCTGTGTAAAGGGGTGTCGAAGTGATGAGAAGGAGAGTTACTGGGAAAATGAAAACCTAGGTGTGTACAACTGAAGGTGGATGGGGAAATGTAAACAAAGTGCAGTAGAGAAGAAAAGGAACTTTTGTAAACTACAACAGCTACTACAAAGCCTTCTACACACACACACACACACACACACACACACACACACACACACACACACACACACACGATCATACGAGATTACTAGGCTATCGACCGCAGGTCATTTCAAGCCTAGTCGTTTCATCCCAATGTAATACCATAAGAAATGTTAGTTAATACCACATATTGCATTTAGTAATGGCTGTCCATGTCCAGGAGTGCTGTGGAGCTATTCTCCCTAAGAATTTATGGTAAACATACATAAATACAGAGGCAGTTTGAAGAATACCAATTCACTTCTTATTGCATGCCACTGGAAGATGCAGAAATAGAAGCATACACAGATTAAGGGGGCATGTAGACTCCACAGAGAAGGCAGCTCAGCTGAGAGTTAACCCAGAAACCATCATGCTATGACACTACATTACACCACTGCTCTGCTTTCCAATGTACTGAGTAGCATTTCATCATCTAAAAACTCAACCAGCACAGCAGCTTTGCAAGAAGGGAAAAATCTTCATTATGGGAAATTAGGTACAAAAAAAAAAAAAGATAACAGCAAAAACAGGAGAGAAAGGTCAATGTAAATAAGTACATGAGTAGAGAAAGTATGGTAAACAAATGTGAAGGAAACCAACAACAAAATAAACAGGCAAATCAGTATATTAGTGGCAAGAACCGGTCTAATGGCATGTATCTTTAAGGCAGCCATAATGCAGAGGTAGCGAGCGTGTGTGTATATGTGTACTGGTACAGCCCTGCTGTTCTGAACACAAATAACTTTGCATTGAAAAGAACACAACAGAATTATGTCTGTATACCTTTACTAGAAATAAAAGACACAGTGATGTAAATGAACACCACATCAATTTTCAAACACCTGACAAGTAGAAGAGCAAAATAAATGGCATTTGCTAGTCCTATTACCTAACATCAGACACATTCAGATTCCTGTTGACCATCAGTGCTAAATAAATGAATGAATGGGGAAAGGGGAATACTCCATTTGTGCTTATACAAGTCCATCCACACCAGAGTTACATGGTTACATAACATTTCAACTTTATAGTGCAAGTGATTTCTCCTGTCAAGAATAAACTGAAGCCCACTTACAGTAATTAAATCCCTTTCATAATTACATTTGAAAGAAAGTGCTGATGCTTACTTTAAAGTGACAGAACACAGGCAGCAAAGTCCTCACCTGCAGCTTTATATAACTGAAGCCTATCTACATGTACATCTGTCACTATCAAATGTTACCTGGGCAGTGTTTAGTGCAGATAAAAGGGACTAAGGAATCAAAAGCCATAGCAGCGGAAATGTTTAGTGTGTATTTCTCAGAAGACAGTTTTCCCCAAAGCACATCAGCTCTTCTTTCAAGATCAATTATGAGTTTGGAAAGGCACTCAAAAGAATACTGTAATACAGCAGTTACAGATGCTCTGTGCATTTAAATGCAAGAAGCTCAACTGAAAAACAAAAAGTCAGCACCTTACATACATACAAAACTGTTGCCACAAAACTGCTGCAGCTCCACTTCTTGAACTGATCCTGTCTAACCAGTGCTGTTTTAAGTAATGGAATCTACATGTAGTTAAACGTTCTTACCGTACCGACAAATATTTCAGAATGACAGCCTTTTGCTACACATGCCAAATAAATGCCCTAATGAATTTATGCTAAGAGTATACTCAAAGTGGGCTTTAGGCATGAGACAACTTGGTGGCCACCTAGGGTGCTGCTCTAGCTGGGAAGCTTTTCCAATATTTATTTTATGTATTTATTGTAGTAAATAAATGGTTTCTTTAAAATATGTTAAATGAATATAGGAAAACACTTAAGAGTAAGACAGACTAAGAAAAAGGAAGAAAAAAGTAATCTGGATGATAAAGATAGACCAGGATGGGGGCACTATGTGGTGTGGGAGGGGTGCTGCGGAGCCTTTTTGCTTAGTGCACCAGCTGATCAAAGGCTGGCCCTGAGTATAGTGCACATATTTAGCAAAGGAAACACATAAGGCAGGCTCACTTATGGTAATTATCTTTGGAGTGCAGTTTTGTGCTACTTGCTGGCACTGAAGAATTCAAATCTGACTGGGTCTAGGAGGCGTAATTAAGACAATTGGGGCTTTAAGAAGTACAGTTTGTTGACTGTCATGTTTCTTTGCTTGCTTAATCTACAGCAACAGAAGGTACTGCATTACATGCATATACTTAGCCCATGGAGTTAACTTGATCATGTATGAAGGATTCATAGGTAAGTACTAGGCTATCTGCCCGAGGGCATCTATAAGCCTAGCCAGAATATGTTGGTTTTCGCCGCCCCCAGTTCCCTGTGCCTTGATCCAGCAGAGCCATTAGTTCCCTGTGCCTCTGTCCTGCAGAGCCACTGCAGTGATCCCTGGGGTAAATTTTCTGTTTCCCATCCACACGTCAAGGTTTCTCTTTAAGAGTGTTAGTGAGGGGCTCTGCCTAATGTAGAGTGGAATCCTGTTCCAAAGCATGGGGAGTCTCTGGGACAGGAATCTATCCCTCCAGCATGTACTATTTATCGTTGTAGTTAAGTTTAGACTCCTAGAGCGTGTGGCTCTTGGGGATTTTTTTTTTAGGTGGACCATGTCCATCAATTCTGGGTTGTACATGGTCTTGTATGTCAGGCAGAGATCACCTCTGAATAAGCGGTATGCAACCCGAGTACAGCTGGAGTTTCTTCAGTCGGGCTGCATAGGGCATTTATATGTGTATATTATGACACTTGTAAGGAAATTTAAATGCCTTGCATATCTGTTCATATCTATAACATGGCCTTCATTTATATTACATAAACAAATTCAAATTATGGAGCACAAATGTATGTTTTTTTTCTCCCGTATGTTTGCTAATGTAATAGATTCTTCCAGTTACATACTTCACAATCTACTTGTAATATAACTTTATGAACTACTAGTGAGGTTTAAGACTGTTGCTAATGTTATCATGATAAACCAGAAATAAAACAAAAAAAAATATCATTTTATGGTTCTTCAGTCAATCGATAAAATAAATAACCAGGCTGTAGACCTCAGTATAGTATTAGTATTAACAAATCTACAAAGGTGTTCTTATCAAGCTCTTTATCAAGTGAAAACATCTCATGGTGATCTGCCTGTCAACTACCAAAAGACACGTGATCAATCAACAAGATAAACAACCATGATGTAGAGCTCAGTATGGTAAAATGTATTAAAGAAATAAATATAAAACAATTATGCACTTTTGAACCTCCAGGCTTTAGTAAGTCAAATCACTCCCTGGTGGTCTAAGTGACAACTGACATAAGACACGCGGAGTTACAAATTTATACCCCACTTGATGGTCTCTTGCATCTCATTTCACTCTGCTCAAAGCCTTGTCTCTACAAGGGAATTACTACATCAATGGCATCCTGATTATGTGGAAGCAGCAGAAGGTGAGAGCCTACTGTCCAACATCTTAAACCATAAAGAAAAGGCAAAACATAAATCTTAAGGTGTGTTAATTCAGGCAGCCCAGCGTTTTGATATTGTGCTTCTTAACAATGCATTCTGTGAAACGCTGTTATACAATGGAAGCTGGATAAATATTCATTAAGGAGTGACTGAGCAGCAAATTAATTCTGTATAATTCTGTCAGACACATTGGCCACTCCACTCTATTCTCCTGTCATTTAGTTAACTTTTAGATTTGCTGGATAATGGTTCTGCTTGGGTTTCAGGCATTGTTAGCAGTGGCACTACTGTCATGACAGGCCAAAAAAAAAAAACACTGCAACATCAGCTGACATAAATGATAGTAAATTATGTTACTGGAGGAGGGAAAGCTCTGTAAATACAAGAACAAACACTGCACATATTTTGATGTCAGCTGAAGCTAATTTGTCCTGCACTGTCTGCACACTTCCCTATCTGCTGACTTGGCTATGTAAATAAAGCCTTACTTCATATTTTTCTCACTCCTTAAGAACTGCCTTATGCATGCCCCATATGTTACTAAACTTGAATTCTACCTTTATGACAAAATGTTATTCAACAGGAAGCCAATATTACAAAAGATAAGACAGCAATGACATTTGCATACGATATAGAAAGAAAAGCCAGAAATCACACTGAAATGGATTATGCTATTTCATAAAATATATAGTGGTCAGAGCAGAAGAAGTACAGAAATATAGTCAACAGAACAAATTCTCACTCAACACTTCACCTCTAAATTAGATGGTTCCATGCATAAAGAAAAGTCTTCTAGGAAACCATTCAAACGTCAAGAATATCGGGGGCGGAGCCTAGATGGCTAACTGAGAGCAGTGAATTTTGAGAGCTCCATAAACTAGTATAGTAATACAGGAAAATGTTATTATTTTCAAGTTTAAAACATCAGAATCTATAGATAAACCACTAAACTACATAAATATCAATTTTGGTGAACATATACAAAAATTTTCCTGTCAAGTAACTTGGAGATATATTGAGTCACAGAATATGAACAACTCAAGGAATTCTCATCTAGATGCTGCTTTGAAAAAAGAACTGCAATTGATGGCATCTAATTACAGGAACTATCTTTAAAGATGGATGGCTTTAAAAAAACCTCAGATTAAATTCTCAAAAACAGACTGATACTCTTAAGGAACTATTACAGCAACTCTATACAAAAATAACAAATAGAGACTTCTCTAAATGACATTGAAGGGAGACTCAAAGAGGAAGAATTCCAAAAAAAAATTCTGCTTAAACAGAATACATGGCTGCTTAACAAAATAGATGACTTAGAAAACAGGGAAAGGAGAAACAACACAAGGATCTTTGGTCTGCCTGAAAACACTGAAGGAGAAGGCCATTTCATTCTTAACACCCTGGATTCTTGAATGTTTAGACTTGACAGAGGGACTTTCATTTGGAATTGAAAGGGCACATAGAGCACTGAGGAAACCTGCTTCTAACTCAGCAAATACTCCACCTAGATCCGTAGTTATAAAATTTCTTTTATTTCTGGAGAAGGAACTAATATTATAATCTGCTGGGAGAAAATCACCCTTAAAATACAATCAAAGCCTGATCAGGTTTAACAATGATTATTCTTCTAGAATACTAGAACAAAGGAAAAAAGTCTGGCCAATAAAAAAATGTTGAAACAAAACAACATTAAAGCACAGCTGGCATTTCCACCCAAGATAAAAATACTTTTTGCCAATGAGATGAGAACTTTAAATGACTTAGAAGAAGCTACTATATTCATCAAAACCAACAACATAGCGTCTATCCCATAAAAAATGGAATGGATGACTCCTACTCTTAAAAAAATAAGAGAAACAAATCCTTGGACTGATGCTAGAAAGAAGAAACAAAAAAAACCTGATTCCACGATAGCTGTCCCCAAAAAATAACTTTTAAAACTACATCTCTCAACGTATCAACTGATATGGTACATCACTTGTCATCTGTTTTTATTTTAAAAAAGGAGGGTTTCTTAAAGAACTGAGAAACAGTAATGATTTATTCAGAATGTTCAAAGAGTCCAGTAATTCTTCACAAACAAAGGTAGGTCAAGATGGGTTACTATTTACATTATATATAAGCCAAACAAAGCAACATATAATACAAACATAGAAGTTTTTATTCCCCTACTTGAACTCAATGGATACTTATCTTGTTCATTTTTCATTGATTTTGTTTATAATAATTTAATTAATTAACTAATTCAACAAGGTACCATTCATCAGCATTCCGACTCAAATGTAACAAATTAATATGATATATAATAGCAGTAACAGTAAAGTGTTTTGAAAAAAATGCTGTCATGGAGACTACTGCCTTCTTCAGTTAAAGTATGATTTAGAAAGGAAGTTTCTCTGTTCACCTGTGAGAGACGGGAGCTTTGAGCAGGCTATGTGTCCCTGGAGGAGTGGTTTCAGCCCAGAAGTTAGTAGTTTATTGGCCTTTTTGGGCTAATTTTGATTGTATCTGCTCTATTTTCTGAAAAAAAAAATTATAAACTTGTTTCCTGCCTTTCTGAACTAGTATAGTCCAGTTTTCAGGTTATTGCTGAATCCAGGGCTGTGTTACAAGTTACTGTACCAAAATAAGGAAACCACACTCCTTCGCTCTTCAAAAACATCCAGTAAAGAGACCGATAACACTGGAATAACAGACTTTATTAATGAACTTAAGCATCTTTGCGAGCTTTTCGTCAGTTTAAAATTCACCAACTTCCTCAGAAACACTGAAAGCATAAAAACGGAAACAACATCATTTAAAACACCACTCATTTAAATACCCTTTCATAATGATTAAAGCAATAAAACAAATTAACAATGTATAAAAACGCTAGAAATATTTAGAAAAAACATTGGAATACCACTGTATAAAAGTTTGAAAAAACATGAAACATGATTCCCTCGTACTAAATACAGTATATCTTACTTCGGCTTGAAATAAAAATATATAATTAAAAATCATTATAAAAAAATCGCAACACTTGAGTCCATGATATCCCACTAGTTAAATCTAATAGTATTCTAGTGAACAATAAATATATAATCCCTAGTACTGATGAAATTGAAATAAAGTGAAAACAACAATAAAATGAAATAGAATAAATAATGCTACGCCCTATCTCATGAGGCTCTTTAATCTCAATATACAAGAAATAGACAACCTATCATTGATACCAGGGTGGTGGCAGGCATCCAATCTTAGTTGCCATAGCAGCTCTCTTCCCTCTAAAATGAGAGAATCAACGGCACCACTGCCATCCGATCTAACATGATCAATGATAGTAAATGAGAAAAGGTGGGAAGGATTTTCCTTTACGTGTTTTGCCAATGAATTTTCTACCTTACCTTTTCTAATTGCGTATGTATATTCGTAGATACGCTCATTTAGTTTTCTATCGGTCTTGCCGATGTAGAAAACTGGGCAATGAAAACACCAGGCTAAATAAACAACTCGAACTGGTACAGTTGAATCTACCTTGTATAGTATATCTAAATTCTCTGAGTTATCTCATGCAAGATGGGCTGTGTAGAGCAAATGCAAGGAAATTCCCCAAAATAACATTCAGGAGGGGTAAAAACCTAAAAAATATCTTAGAGTCCCAGTATGAGCCTATGTTGCCAAGATCTGGCATGTATAAATGTAACATTTGCCGGTATTGTAAGTTTATTATGGTGGGCTCATCTTTTGTAATCAGAGCTCCAAGAAGAACTCAACCCTCACATAAAGTCACTGTTCAGTCTCAGCCTTACTACAGGATATGTACCCAAGGAATGGCGTACAGCAACAGTGGTCCCACTCCACAAAAGTGGTGCCAGAACGGACCCCGGAAACTATCACCCTATAAGCCTGACTAGCCTGGTCTACAAAGCTATGGAGTGTATCATCATGGAACTCAAACAAAGACATTGGGAACCTCCAAACACTGGATCCTACCCAATTCGGCTTTGCTAAGGGCAGATCTTGCCTCTTGAATGTGGTTGACTTCTTTGAAACAGTCACAAAGGCCATAGATGAAGGGAAGGTAGTCCACACAGCCTACCTAGACCTCACAAAAGCCTTCAACACAATACTCCACTCGGGCATCATAAATAAGATCACCAGCTTAAATATCAACCACTATGTCACAAGATGGGTTACAAACTGGCTCAGGGATAGAACCCACTTGGTCAGAATTGCAGGTGCCATGTCACACTCTAAACCAGTTACAAGTGGCGTCCCACAAGGCTCAGTCCTGGGACCTCTCTTGTTCGGTATATATTTCTCTGAGGTACAGGCTAACATGGGAGGACTATGGCTGACCAAGTTTGCAGATGACTGCAAACTGGGTGCCATAATCGACTCGCCGACTGACACAAGCATCCTCCAAAAGGGTCTCACAGAGACGGATAACTGGTGCCACAGGCCTTGGCCTAAAACTAAATGCCAAAAAGTGCATAGTCATCCCCTTTGGGAAAAACAAAGTGCCCACAAATTACCACATAGGTGGTAATCCATTAAGTATGGAAGAAGTAATTAGGGATTTGGGGACCCAAGTAGATAGCAATCTCTCCTTTGACAATCACGTTGCCAAAGTGGTTAGAAAGACCTTCTATATAGCCCACCTTATCACGAAAGGGTTCACATCTAGATCAAGAGAGGTCATTGTGCCCTCCTACTCATCAGGCCCAAAATTGAATACAATATCCCATTTGGGATGTACCTTACCCGACACCTGCAGCAACTGGAAAGACCCCAAAAGTACCTCACCAAGAGGATCAAGGGACTCAAACAGATGCCCTACGCAGTTAGGCTAAAGAAACTCCAGCTCTACTCAGTCGCTTACTGCCTACTCAGAGGTGATCTGTGCCTGACGTATAAAGCCATGTCCAACAGAGAATTAATGTACATGCTCCACCTCAGGAAATCCAAATCCCTTAGAGCTACATGCTCCAGGGACTTAAACCTCAGCACAGAAATAAATAGGACATGCTGGAGGGACAGATTCATATCCCAGAGGCTCCCCTCACTCTGGAACAAAATCCCAATCCATGTTAGGCAGAGCCACTCAATGACCCTCTTCAAAAGGGATCTTGATGAGTGGATGGGAGATCGTAGGTTTACCCATGGGATCTCTTCTGTGTCCCTACTAGACAGATGCACAGTAAACTAACCTTAAAAGGGCTATCTTCTGTGACCTACTATACAGAGGGACAGTCAACTAATCTAAAAGGGTGGCGAAAGCCAAACACACTCTGGCTAGGCTTATAAATGCCCTAGGGCAGATAGCCTAGTATCAACCTATGAACCTATGTATATCCTAGTTAAATAGTAGTAGAAAAGCTCTTAGCACAAATGTCATCATTATTCTGTCTAAATATAGTTAATATCAATTATGACAAGTATCACAGCTATGAGTGCTGTTTGATCAATTCTGATATGATGTGTGTGGATGCAGCTGTGTCTGGCAGCTAGTACAAATGTCATTATTATTCAGTCTAAACATAGTTAATATCAAATATGGCAGGTGGTATAGCTATGAGTGTCGTTTGATCAATCCTGAAATGGTGTGCATGGATGCAGCCGTGTCTGGCAGCTAGTACAAATGTCATTATTATTCTGTCTACACATAGTTAATATGAATTATTGCAGGTATCATAGCTTTGAGTGCGGTTTGATTAAGCCTAACATGGTGTGTGTGTGGATGCAGCTGTTTCTGGCAGCTGTTGCATGTTGCCGTTTTCGTTTCCGGGAAGCTGTGGGTTGCAGCTTGTGATTGAGGTTTACTGATGCTTGTGTATTAGAAAGAGACATTTGGAGTGGGAAAGGGTGGATAAGACTGGGATTTGGGATATTCTGGCAGATAATAGTTTGTTTATACATCTGCTGAGTGAGAGGTGGGAAGGCTGGAATAATGTGTTATCGTTTGTTGTGGCAGCTTGTTGGGAGGGTTTTTTTTTTTTTATCTGTTTGCTCTCTGTTCTTTTCCTGGCTGCTGCCTCGCTGAAAGGGAGGGAATTTAGGCTTGAAGTTGCAGTAAAGTGAAGCTTTGCTTCAGGTTCATCATGAGCCTCTGGTATGCAGTACATAGACAGACTAACAGAAACAGATGCTCCCAGGTTGTTACGGTAACAGAGACAGAGTGAAGATAATGCTTAACGGCTCCGAGGAGCCTCTGAGATTTTTCTTGGCAAAGAAGTTTTGGGTTTTAAAAAAATATATATAATAAAAGGGCTGTTTTAAACCACAGGTACACATATTTATGGTCTCCCAACACTTCATTTAGCTCATTAAGTTGATTCTTGATAAAAAATAAATAAATGAATAAATAAATAAAATAATAAGCGCAATTTTATATTTAAAATGTATTTTGATCCAAACACATTACGGACTTAGATAAGAGTGGAAGTCTGAGTTATTGTGAAAGACTAAGAGCACTTGGTCTTGTGCAGTACCCTTTGCAGTGGCCTGGGTTGTGAGCTTGCTCGGATGTGTTGGGCATATGGGGATAGCTGATTCTAGGGGTGTTTGGGGTTGCTAGAGAGTCATCAAATTTCCTTTGTGGAAATATCTGTGGGAATAGAAAGTGTGTTGAGCGGTTCACTGGCAGAGTGGCCACTGCATGGATTAGGCTGGTAAAATGGAACAGGACAAACATTGGTTTGGATATTTTAAGAACAGCCTGTAAACACACCACATGAACTAGTGAATGATATTCTGGAAAAACTGGATGGGCATTGTTGCCCATGCTTGAAGTA